>NC_060187.1:437500-725000 GCF_021184085.1 Oncorhynchus gorbuscha | reverse complement strand
TCCTTCTCCTACCATCACCCAGTCTACATTCCTTCTCCTACCACCACCCAGTCTCTATTCCTTCTCCTACCATCACCCAGTCTCTATTCCTTCTCCTACCACTACCCAGTCTCTATTCCTTCTCCTACCACTACCCAGTCTCTATTCCTTCTCCTACCACTACCCAGTCTCTATTCCTTCTCCTACCACCACCCAGTCTCTATTCCTTCTCCTACCACTACCCAGTCTCTATTCCTTCTCCTACCACCACCCAGTCTCTATTCCTTCTCCTACCACTACCCAGTCTCTATTCCTTCTCCTACCATCACCCAGTCTACATTCCTTCTCCTACCACCACCCAGTCTCTATTCCTTCTCCTACCATCACCCAGTCTCTATTCCTTCTCCTACCACCACCCAGTCTCTATTCCTTCTCCTACCACTACCCAGTCTCTATTCCTTCTCCTACCACACCCAGTCTCTATTCCTTCTCCTACCACCACCCAGTCTCTATTCCTCTCCTACCACTACCCAGTCTCTATTCCTTCTCCTACCACCACCCAGTCTCTATTCCTTCTCCTACCATCACCCAGTCTCTATTCCCTCTCCTACCACTACCCAGTCTCTATTCCTTCTCCTACCACCACCCAGTCTCTATTCCTTCTCCTACCATCAACCAGTCTACATTCCTTCTCCTACCACCACCCAGTCTACATATCCCTTCCTACCATCACCAGTCTCTATACTTTCTCCTACCACCACCCAGTCTCTATTCCTTCTCCTACCACCACCCAGTCTCTATTCCTTCTCCTACCACCACCCAGTCTACATTCCTTCTCCTACCACCACGCAGTCTCTATTCCTTCTCCTACCATCACCCAGTCTCTATTCCTTCTCCTACCACCACCCAGTCTCTATTCCTTCTCCTACCACTACCCAGTCTCTATTCCTTCTCCTACCACTACCCAGTCTCTATTCCTTCTCCTACCACTACCCAGTCTCTATTCCTTCTCCTACCATCACCCAGTCTCTATTCCTTCTCCTACCACCACCCAGTCTCTATTCCTTCTCCTACCACCACCCAGTCTCTATTCCTTCTCCTACCACCACCCAGTCTCTATTCCTTCTCCTACCACCACCCAGTCTCTATTCCTTCTCCTACCACTACCCAGTCTCTATTCCTTCTCCTACCACCACCCAGTCTCTATTCCTTCTCCTACCACCACCCAGTCTCTATTCCTTCTCCTACCACCACCCAGTCTCTATTCCTTCTCCTACCACCACCCAGTCTCTATTCCTTCTCCTACCACTACCCAGTCTCTATTCCTTCTCCTACCACTACCCAGTCTCTATTCCTTCTCCTACCATCACCCAGTCTCTATTCCTTCTCCTACCACCACCCAGTCTCTATTCCTTCTCCTACCACCACCCAGTCTCTATTCCTTCTCCTACCACTACCCAGTCTACCACCTGTTTCACTGTCTCTCTTGTAGTTCTCTCTGGATTTCAGAGTGCTGCTGACAGGAACTCCTATCCAGAACAACCTGACGGAGCTCTACAGCCTCCTATCGTTCATCCAGCCCAGTCTCTTCCCCACAGACCAGACCGAGGACTTCACTAGCACTTACAACCAGGTCCAGACACAACCGACTCTGGGTAGGACACTACACGTGTGTGTGAGATAACATGCTAGATAGGAGGACACTACTACACAATTCGATCGGAACACCTGGAGGCTAAGCTTCCCCTAAAGTAAATGGTAAAAATTATATAGTCTAATTAGCCTACTCCTGTCTATACATGAATAAATAAAATCATGAAAAATAGCATAACCTACATTGGCCTGCAGTTTGGGCAGGGCGCGCTGCAAATACCACGGAAAAACATAGAATTAGCCATTAGCTTTCCAAACTATCAAGACAAGGAAATAGACTCTAATCAGTCTTTTAGTTCTCAACTTTGTTGAGTGAACAGTATAGCCTATCTTATTGGAACCAGCGGAGAGCATCGGCCATATTCCCGGTGAAGTATCGCACATTCGCACATTTGATTGTTTGTCAGTGTCAGCAGAGTAGGCTACCCTGTGATTTGTAGATTTAAAAAAAGTTATTAGCATAAATTATGACTATCCAATTTACTCATCACATTATCAAAAAGTGTGCTATCTTACAGTACAATGTTGGAACACCTGCTCTGTCCATGACCAGGTGAAAGCTATGATCCCTTATTGATGTCACCTGTTAAATCCACTTCCATCAGTGTAGATGAAGGGGAGGAGACATGTAGATGAAGGGGAGGAGACATGTAGATGAAGGGGAGGAGACGGGTTAAAGAACAATTTTTAAGCCTTGAGACAATTGAAATGTGGATTCAGAAAGTATTCAGACCCCTTGACCTTTTACACATTGTTACAGCCTTTTCTAAAAATGATGAAATCATTTTTTCCCCTCAATCTACACACACTACCCCATAATGACATCACAATACCCCATAATGATTTCACACTACCCCATAATGACATCACAATACCCCATAAATAGTGACAAAGCAAAAACGGGTTTTTAGACATTTTTGCATATTTATAAAAAATCTAAAACTGAAAAAACACATTTACATAAGTATTCAGACCCTTTACTCAGTACTTTGTTTAAGCACCTTTGGCAGTGATTACAGCCTTGGGTCTTCTTGGGTATGACGCTACAAGCTTGGCACACCTGTATTTGGGGAGTTTCTCCCATTCTTCTCTGCAGATCCTCTCAAGCTCTGTCAGGTTGGATGGGGAGCGTTGCTGCACAGCTATTTTCAGGTCTCTCTGGAGATGTTAGATCAGGTTCAAGTCCAGGCTCTGGCTGGGCCGCTCAAGGACATTCAGAGACTTTTCCCGAAGCCACTCCTGCGTTGTCTTGGATGTGTGCTTAGGGTTGTTGTCCTGTTGGAAGGTGAACCTTCGCCCCAGTGTCAGGTCCTAAGTGCTCTGGAGCAGGTTTTCATCAAGGATCTCTCTGTACTTTTCTCTGTTCATCTTCCCCTCGATCCTGACTAGTCTCCCAGTCCCTGCTGCTGAAAAACCTCCCCACAGCATGATGCTGCCAGCACCATGTCTCACCGTAGGGATGGTTCCAGGTTTCCTTCAGACAAGACGCAAAAAGTTCAATCTTGGTCTAATCAGACCAGAGAATGTTTAGTCTTTAGGTGCCTTTTGGTAAACTCAAAGATGGCTGTCATGTGCCTTTTACTGAGGAGTGGTTTCCGTCTGGCCACTCTACTATAAAGACCTGATTGGTGGAGAGCTGCAGAGATGGTTGTCCTTCTGGAAGATTCTCCACAGAGGAACTCTAGAGCTCTGTCAGTGACCATCGGGTTCTTGGTCACCTCCCTGACCAATGCTCTTCTTCCCCGATTGCACAGTTTGGCTGGTCGGCCAGCTCTAGGAAAAGTCTTGGTGGTTTCAAACTTCTTCCATTTAATAATGATGGAGGCCACTGTGTTCTTGGGGACCTTCAATGCTGCAGAAATGTTTTGGTACCCTTCCCCAGATCTGTGCCTGGACACAATTCTGTCTCGGAGCTCTAAGGACAATTCCTTCGACCTCATGGCTTGGTTTTTGCTCTGACATGCACTGTCAGCTGTGGGACTTTATATAGACAGGTGTGTACCTTCCCAAATCCTGTCCAATCAATTGAATTTACCACAGGTGGACTTCAATCAAGTTGTCGAAACATCTCAAGGATGATCAATGGAAACGGGATGCACCTGAGCTCAATTTCGGGTCTCATAGCAAAGGGTCTGAATTCTTATGTAAATAAGGTATTTCTGTTTTAAATTGGTAAAAAAATAGCAAAAATGTCTAAGACTTTTCGCTTGGTCATTATGGGGTATTGTGTGTAGATTAATGAGGAAAATAATTAACTTTTTTAATTTAAAAAAATTAGGAAAAAGTCAAAGGGTCTGAATACTTTCAGAGTGCACTGTACGTGTGCCATTCGGAGGGTGAATGGGCAAGACAAAAACACGTAAGTCTAATGGAACAGAGTATAGTAGTAGGTGCTAGGTGCACCAGTTTGTGTGTCAAGAACTGTAACGCTGCTGGGTTTTTATAATAATAATATAATAATAATAATATATGCCATTTAGCAGACGCTTTTATCCAAAGCGACTTACAGTCATGTGTGCATACATTCTACGTATGGTTGGTCCCGGGGATCGAACCCACTACCCTGGCGTTACAAGCGCCATGCTCTACCAACTGAGCTACAGTCCCGGGGATCGAACCCACTCAACACTTTCCCGTGTTTATCAACAATGGTTCACCGCCCAAAGGACATCCAGCCAACTTGACACAACGGTGGGAAGCGTTGGAGTCAACATGGTTCAGCATCCCATGGGAATGCTTTCGAAAGCTTGTAGTGCCCATGCCCTGACGAATTCAGGCTGTTCTGAGGGCACAAAGGTGGTGCAAGTCAATATTCGGAAGGTGTTCCTTTTTGTACACTCAGTGTCTTTGTTGGCAGGTTGTTATGGTACTGAAGTACAGTATGGAACAGGAACCCGGTTTTTAGTGCTGTCCCAAATGACACCCTATTCCCTATATAGTGAGCTCCTTTTGACCAGTCCAGGTGTTCAGAACGGTTGGCCACTCTGCCATATGTGCACTTTTTTTTATTGATGCAGGAAGTCCCATTGAAACCAAGAGGACAGCTCCATCGTCATGATAAAGACTGCATCTCTGTGAACCCTACATGTCTAACAGCAGTATTCTCTGTCTCTCTCTCTCCAGCCAGTGATCTCCAGAGAGTGCTGCAGCCCTTCCTGCTGAGGAGGGTGAAGGCTGAGGTAGCAGCTGACCTCCCCATGAAGACAGAGATACTGATGTACCACGGCCTGTCTGCCCTGCAGAAGAGATATTATAAGGCTATACTCATGAAGGACCTGTGTGAGACTAACATAAACCTCATCTAAAATGATGTTAGGAAATTCTAGCCCTGGTTGGCTGTCCGTTTGTGCTCTCTTGCCAACTTGTCTTTATGGAATGGGAAAGCTAAACAGTTTGGGTTAGGCTTGCCGATGACAGCAATGGAGTTGGTAGGAGCAACCAAAGAAAATAAAATACTTTTATTCAACTTAAAATAAAAACTCTTTCCATTGGGAAGCAACTGACAGTAGCTAACTGTTGTTTTGCTTCTAGATGCCTTTGGGAATGAGCAGGGAAACAAGACCAGACTGCTTAATATACTGATGCAGCTCCGGAAGTGTGTGGACCACCCCTACCTGTTTGATGGTGAGATCCTATTGGTTTAGAGCTGTGTGGACCACTCCTACCTGTTTGATGGTGAGATCCTATTGGTTTAGAGCTGTGTGAACCACCCCTACCTGTTTGATGGTGAGATCCTATTGGTTTAGAGCTGTGTGGACCACCCTTACCTGTTTGATGGTGAGATCCTATTGGTTTAGAGCTGTGTGGACCACCCCTACCTGTTTGATGGTGAGATCCTATTGGTTTAGAGCTGTGTGGACCACCCTTACCTGTTTGATGGTGAGATCCTATTGGTTTAGAGCTGTGTGGACCACCCTTACCTGTTTGATAATTGAAAAAGTTAGTGGAACCAGGGGGACATTTTTAACTTGAGCCCTGCCTTTCCTCTCTAGGTGTGGAACCAGAGCCGTTTGAGATGGGGGAGCATCTGATCCAGGCTAGTGGAAAACTCTGTCTGCTGGACAGCATGCTGGCATACCTGCACCAAGGGTCTGTCTCTCTGTCTCTCTCTCTCTCTGTCTCTCTCTCGGAGATCTAACACTGAGCACAGAGGGAGATCTATAACTGATCAAGATCTATAACACTGAGCACTAAGGGATAACTATAACACTGAGCACTAAGGGAGATCGATAACACTGAGCACTAAGGGAGATCGATAACACTGAGCAAGATCTATAACACTGAGCACTAAGGGAGATCTATAACACTGAGCACTAAGGGAGATCGATAACACTGAGCACTAAGGGAGATCGATAACACTGAGCACTAAGGGATAACTATAACACTGAGCACTAAGAAAGATACTGTCTAACACTGAGCACTAAGGAATATATTGTCTAACAGTGAGCACCAGGGGAGAGAGTGTCTAATACTGAGCACTAAGGAAGATACTGTCTAATACTGAGCACTAAGGAAGATACTGTCTAACACTAAGGAATATACTGTCTAACAGTGAGCACTAAGGAAGATACTGTCTAACACTGAGCACTAAGGAAGATACTGTCTAATACTGAGCACTAAGGGAGATACTGTCTAATACTGAGCACTAAGGGAGATACTGTCTAACACTGAGCACTAAGGAAGATACTGTCTAACACTGAGCACTAAGGAAGATACTGTCTAATACTGAGCACTAAGGAAGATACTGTCTAATACTGAGCACTAAGGGAGATACTGTCTAACACTGAGCACTAAGGAAGATACTGTCTAACACTGAGCACTAAGGAAGATACTGTCTAACACTGAGCACTAAGGAAGATACTGTCTAACACTGAGCACTAAGGAAGATACTGTCTAACACTGAGCACTAAGGAAGATACTGTCTAACACTAAGGATGATACTGTCTAACACTAAGGATGATACTGTCTAACACTAAGGATGATACTGTCTAACACTAAGGATGATACTGTCTAACACTAAGGATGATACTGTCTAACACTAAGGAAGATACTGTCTAACACTGAGGAAGATACTGTCTAACACTGAGGAAGATACTGTCTAACACTAAGGATGATACTGTCTAACACTAAGGAAGATACTGTCTAACACTGAGGAAGATACTGTCTAACACTGAGGAAGATACTGTCTAACACTAAGGATGATACTGTCTAACACTAAGGATGATACTGTCTAACACTAAGGATGATACTGTCTAACACTAAGGATGATACTGTCTAACACTGAGGAAGATACTGTCTAACACTAAGGAAGATACTGTCTAACACTGAGCACTATTAAATGTTAGATCTTATCCATATTTTCCATGATGTCTTGCTACTATCGCTTTTACTGTAAATATACTGTAATTTAACACATTACTTTTCCTCATTGATGTTCAGGGGACATCACATCTTGCTGTTCTCCCAGATGACCAGGATGCTGGACATTCTCCAGGACTACATGGAATACAGAGGTAATGGATACTGCTAGTGGAATACAGAGGTAATGGATACTGCTAGTGGAATACAGAGGTAATGGATACTGCTAGTGGAATACAGAGGTAATGGATACTGCTAGTGGAATACAGAGGTAATGGATACTGCTAGTGGAATACAGAGGTAATGGATACTGCTAGTGGAATACAGAGGTAATGGATACTGCTAGTGGAATACAGAGGTAATGGATACTGCTAGTGGAATACAGAGGTAATGGATACTGCTAGTGGAATACAGAGGTAATGGAGACTGCTAGTGGAATACAGAGGTAATGGATACTGCTAGTGGAATACAGAGGTAATGGAGACTGCTAGTGGAATACAGAGGTAATGGATACTGCTAGTGGAATACAGAGGTAATGGATACTGCTAGTGGAATACAGAGGTAATGGATACTGCTAGTGGAATACAGAGGTAATGGATACTGCTAGTGGAATACAGAGGTAATGGATACTGCTAGTGGAATACAGAGGTAATGGATACTGCTAGTGGAATACAGAGGTAATGGATACTGCTAGTGGAATACAGAGGTAATGGATATCTAGCTATCATTGATCATTTTTGTATTGATAATGTTGATACCTTCTGGAAAAAAAGCTTGTTTTATAAGGACGATGGGATCCACCCAAATCACTTGGGTTCCTGGTTCCTTACACAGCATTATAAGGCTGCGTTGAGACAATGACTTCCCAATGACCCAGCTCAGTTCATCTCTACCATTGTGTCCCTGAGTTGTCATAATGCTTCAGCAAATATACATTATACCAGGGGCATTGATAGACACAATGTAAGTAACCTAATATGTGGCCTGTTTCAGGAAACTAGGCGTATGTCGCGGGTCACTACTTAAACGGAGAACATAAACTTTTTAAAAATCAAAATGCCTTGTCAGGAATGACTTTTGGAACATGTGAACTTTCAGGAGCCTTCATAAGATACTTCTATCTGATCTGTAAATACAAGTATAATTGTTAAATTACGACCTGTGTAAGTTAGTAAGTTCAGCCACAGAAAAGGACAGCAACCTTCCAGCGAGCCATGATTGGCTGAGATAATGAGTGGGCTGGAAATGCGAAAGATGAGTTTGGATTGGTCTGCCACATAGCATGCTTCTGTCTATTTGAGCTGATCAGTATGTCTAGGTAATCCTGTCTAACACAGCCTTTATTTTTTATTACTTAGTAGAACTGCATAAGTGTTTCTCTCCACTTTCTGGAGGATGAGTTTTGAAATCAGTGGAATTAGAGTATGATAGCTAAGGAGTACCTGCAGATTCATGCAGGGTAGTAACGTCATGAGTTAGGATTATGGTGAATTGTTTACCTAGCTAGCCATGTCTTAACAAAAGACTCCACTATGCATGTACCCATTTCAATAGAATGTCACAGCGACAACTATTGATAGCCAGCGCGAATTCACCAAGTATATCTATCTGCTCTGATTTCAGAGCACTCTCGTCTGACTGTGCCAGAGCGCAGAATGACTGGCGAATTTACCAACGCTCAACACCCTTTGAATATGGCCGGTGTCAGTAAACATGGGCAAAAAAGTGTAAATTGTTGCCAGCAGCACAGTTGCAGTCACCAACGCTCTGGATAACATAAAAACAGCCTAACCAGCTCTGCTAGGGCGAGTAAAATGGTCAGTGAACGGTTCTCTCTTAGGACAGAACGAGCAATCAAGCCTTAAAGAGATGGGTGGGGCTAATGCTCACTTACGAGGGTGTGACTGATGTTGAATGGGTGTAGACAAAGAGCTCTCCAGTAGGTACCAAAACATTCTGCATTCTGCACCGATCCTCGACTTTGGCAATGTCATTTACAAAATAGCCTCCGACACTCTACTCAGCAAATTGGATGCAGTCTATCACAGTGCCATCCATTTTGTCACCAAAGCCCCATACACTACCCACCACTGCGACCTGTATGCTCTCGTCGGCTGGCCCTCGCTACACTGGCTCCAGGTCATCTATAAGTCTTTGCTAGGTAAAGCTCCGTCTTATCTCGGCTCACTGGTAACGATAACAACACCCAACCGTAGCATGCGCTCCAGCAGGTATATCTCACTGGTCATCCCCAAAGCCAACACCTGCTTTGGCCGCCTTTCCTTCCAGTTCTCTGCTGCCAATGATTGGAACTAATTTTATCTCCCTCACTAACTTTAAGCATCAGCTATCTGAGCAGCTAACCGATCTCTGCAGCTGTACATAGTCCATCTGTAAATAGCCCATCCAATCTACCTACCTCATCCCCATATTGTTTTTATTTACTTTTTTAGGTTGCTTTTGTTCTGTCTGTTCTGAGGTAACAGGGACAGGTTAAAGTAGGTTATTTCTCTGTCCTGAGGTAACAGTGGCAGGTTAAAGTAGGTTATTTCTCTGTCCTGGGGTAACAGTGGCAGGTTAAAGTAGGTTATTTCTCTGTCCTGAGGTAACAGTGGCAGGTTAAATGAGGCTATTTCTCTGTCCTGAGGTAACAGTGGCAGGTTAAATGAGGTTATTTCTCTGTCCTGAGGTAACAGTGGCAGGTTAAAGTAGGTTATTTCTCTGTCCTGCAGGTTACAGATATGAGCGTCTGGATGGCTCAGTCAGGGGGGAAGAGCGTAACCTGGCCATCAAGAACTTCAGCAGCAAAGACGTCTTTGTCTTTCTACTCAGCACTAAAGCAGGTGGGCTCTCCCTGACCCCTAACAGGTCCTAACCCCTGACCTCTAACAGGTCCTAACCCCCTGACCTCTAACAGATCCTAACCCCCTGACCTCTAACAGGTCCTAACCCCCTGACCTCTAACAGGTCCTAACCCCCTGACCTCTAACAGGTCCTAACCCCCTGACCTCTAACAGGTCCTAACCCCTGACCCCTAACCCTCTCACTGGTCCTTAACCCTGACCCCTAACCCTCTCACTGGTCCTTAACCCTGACCCCTAACCATAACACTAACAGGTGCTATGTTACCCAGCAAGAAAAACAAAACTTCTCTCTCAAACAGAAGGGGGAACTAACGAAACGGGTCGGATTTTAGGAGGGGTTCTGAAAGACACTCATGGGGGGTCCACTGAAAGCAACAACAACTGGGACCTAAAAGACACCCAGCATGAGCGCCCAGTAAGAGGCAAACAAAAGAAAACCCCATACCAAACTTAGACCGGATGCAAACTAAAAAGTGGCGCAAAACGAAAACAGGGAAGATTAGATAAAGGAATGTTTGTCTACAAATCAAATAGGGAGAGCCAACTAACGGTGTTCACCCTCCACATCTATCAAGACAACTGCACTGGGCCAGACACTCTTAAATAACACCTGGGCCAGACACTCTTAAATAACACCTGGGCCAGACACTCTTAAATATCACCTGGGCCAGACACTCTTAAATATCACCTGGGCCAGACACTCTTAAATATCACCTGGGCCAGACACTCTTAAATATCACCTGGGCCAGACACTCTTAAATATCACCTGGGCCAGACACTCTTAAATATCACCTGGGCCAGACACTCTTAAATATCACCTGGGCCAGACACTCTTAAATATCACCTGGGCCAGACACTCTTAAATAACACCTGGGCCAGACACTCTTAAATAACACCTGGGCCAGACACTCTTAAATAACACCTGGGCCAGACACTCTTAAATAACACCTGGGCCAGACACTCTTAAATATCACCTGGGCCAGACACTCTTAAATATCACCTGGGCCAGACACTCTTAAATATCACCTGGGCCAGACACTCTTAAATATCACCTGGGCCAACATAGGTGAAACATCTTCCCACTAACGAGATGGCAAACCAGCATAGGTATAACACACACTGACTAAAGAGGTGACACCAATCGGTGTGCCCCACGTGCTAACGTCCAACCTCAAAATATAAATGGATAAACCAAAGCCTGTAACACAGGTACTCAACCCTTGACCTTTAACCCCAACCCTGCTCACCAGTACTCATCAAGAGCAAGCTTTGATCTGTGATTCTGTGTCTGTCACTCTCCCACTATCAGCAGAGACATCTCTCCACCTCTCTATCTCTCCATCTGATCTGTTGACAGAATGAGCTGAAACACCACAGACACACGGAGAGAGAGAAGAGGAGCTGAGAGTGGGAGGATGTTTCAGACACACGGAGAGAGAGAGAAGAGGAGCTGAGAATGGGAGGATGTTTCAGACACACGGAGAGAGAGAGAAGAGGAGCTGAGAGTGGGAGGATGTTTCAGAAACACGGAGAGAGAGAGAAGAGGAGCTGAGAATGGGAGGATGTTTCAGACACACGGAGAGAGAGAGAAGAGGAGCTGAGAGTGGGAGGATGTTTCAGACACACGGAGAGAGAGAAGAGGAGCTGAGAGTGGGAGGATGTTTCAGACACACGGAGAAAGAGAAGAGGAGCTGAGAGTGGGAGGATGTTTCAGACACACGGAGAGAGAGAAGAGGAGCTGAGAGTGGGAGGATGTTTCAGACACATGGAGAGAGAGAAGAGGAGCTGAGAGTGGGAGGATGTTTCAGACACATGGAGAGAGAGAGAGAAGAGGAGCTGAGAGTGGGAGGATGTTTCAGACACATGGAGAGAGAGAGAAGAGGAGCTGAGAGTGGGAGGATGTTTCAGACACACGGAGAGAGAGAGAAGAGGAGCTGAGAGTGGGAGGATGTTTCAGACACACGGAGAGAGAGAAGAGGAGCTGAGAGTGGGAGGATGTTTCAGACACACGGAGAAAGAGAAGAGGAGCTGAGAGTGGGAGGATGTTTCAGACACACGGAGAGAGAGAAGAGGAGCTGAGAGTGGGAGGATGTTTCAGACACACGGAGAAAGAGAAGAGGAGCTGAGAGTGGGAGGATGTTTCAGACACACGGAGAGAGAGAAGAGGAGCTGAGAGTGGGAGGATGTTTCAGACACACGGAGAGAGGAGGAGCTGAGAGTGGGAGGATGTTTCAGACACACGGAGAAAGAGAAGAGGAGCTGAGAGTGGGAGGATGTTTCAGACACACGGAGAGAGAGAAGAGGAGCTGAGAGTGGGAGGATGTTTCAGACACACGGAGAGAGAGAGAAGAGGAGCTGAGAGTGGGAGGATGTTTCAGACACACGGAGAGAGAGAGAGAGAAGAGGAGCTGAGAGTGGGAGGATGTTTCAGACACACGGAGAGAGAGAAGAGGAGCTGAGAGTGGGAGGATGTTTCAGACACACGGAGAAAGAGAAGAGGAGCTGAGAGTGGGAGGATGTTTCAGACACACGGAGAGAGAGAAGAGGAGCTGAGAGTGGGAGGATGTTTCAGACACATGGAGAGAGAGAAGAGGAGCTGAGAGTGGGAGGATGTTTCAGACACATGGAGAGAGAGAGAGAAGAGGAGCTGAGAGTGGGAGGATGTTTCAGACACATGGAGAGAGAGAGAGAAGAGGAGCTGAGAGTGGGAGGATGTTTCAGACACACGGAGAGAGAGAGAGAGAGAGAGAGAGAAGAGGAGCTGAGAGTGGGAGGATGTTTCAGACACACGGAGAGAGAGAGAGAGAGAGAAGAGGAGCTGAGAGTGGGAGGATGTTTCAGACACAC
Organism: Oncorhynchus gorbuscha; assembly: GCF_021184085.1. Lineage (NCBI taxonomy): Eukaryota > Metazoa > Chordata > Actinopteri > Salmoniformes > Salmonidae > Oncorhynchus > Oncorhynchus gorbuscha. Next base: position 712,299 of record NC_060187.1, on the reverse strand, counting down.
GGAGAGAGAGAAAGAGAAGAGGAGCTGAGAGTGGGAGGATGTTTCAGACACACGGAGAGAGTGAAAGAGAAGAGGAGCTGAGAGTGGGAGGATGTTTCAGAGACACGGAGAGAGAGAGAAGAGGAGCTGAGAGTGGGAGGATGTTTCAGACACACGGAGAGAGAGAGAAGAGGAGCTGACAAAAGAATAAGAAATAAACAATGAAAGAATAAGGAATGAATAAACAAACAATGAAATAATAAAGAATAAACAATGAAAGCAAATACGTAATGTGCTAACAACATGATCAATGAGCTAAACTGACGCCTGACCCCCTTTACTCTCATGGACAGTGACTCACCTCTGACCCCTGTAGATCTGCTGACCCCTGTATAACCGCTGACCTGTCTCTCTGCTGTATAGGAGGCGTTGGGATGAACCTAACAGCAGCTGATACTGTGATCTTCATTGACTCTGACTTCAACCCCCAGAATGACCTGCAGGCTGCCGCTCGCTGCCATCGGATTGGTCAGACCAGGTAACACGGGCCCTAGTTCTATTGGTCAGACCAGGTAACACGGGGCCCTAGTTCTATTGGTCAGACTAGGTAACACAGGGCCCTAGTTCTATTGGTCAGACTAGGTAACACATGGCCCTAGTTCTATTGGTCAGACTAGGTAACACAGGGTCCTAGTTCTATTGGTCAGACTAGGTAACACGGGGCCCTAGTTCTATTGGTCAGACTAGGTAACACAGGGCCCTAGTTCTATTGGTCAGACCAGGTAACACGGGGCCCTAGTTCTATTGGTCAGACCAGGTAACACGGGGCCCTAGTTCTATTGGTCAGACCAGGTAACACGGGGCCCTAGTTCTATTGGTCAGACCAGGTAACACAGGGCCCTAGTTCTATTGGTCAGACCAGGTAACACAGGGCCCTAGTTCTATTGGTCAGACTAGGTAACACAGGGCCCTAGTTCTATTGGTCAGACCAGGTAACACAGGGCCCTAGTTCTATTGGTCAGACTAGGTAACACAGGGCCTTAGTTCTATTGGTCAGACCAGGTAACACAGGGCCCTAGTTCTATTGGTCAGACCAAGTAACACAGGGACATAGTTCTATTGGTCAGACCAGGTAACACAGGGCCCTAGTTCTATTGGTCAGACTAGGTAACACAGGGCCCTAGTTCTATTGGTCAGACTAGGTAACACAGGGCCCTAGTTCTATTGGTCAGACCAGGTAACACAGGGCCCTAGTTCTATTGGTCAGACTAGGTAACACAGGGCCTTAGTTCTATTGGTCAGACCAGGTAACACAGGGCCCTAGTTCTATTGGTCAGACCAAGTAACACAGGGCCCTAGTTCTATTGGTCAGACCAGGTAACACAGGGCCCTGGTTCTATTGGTCAGACCAGGTAACACAGGGCCCTGGTTCTATTGGTCAGACTAGGTAACACAGGGCCCTAGTTCTATTGGTCAGACTAGGTAACACAGGGCCCTAGTTCTATTGGTCAGACTAGGTAACACAGGGCCCTAGTTCTATTGGTCAGACTAGGTAACACAGGGCCCTAGTTCTATTGGACAGACTAGGTAACACAGGGCCCTAGTTCTATTGGTCAGACTAGGTAACACAGGGCCCTAGTTCTATTGGTCAGACTAGGTAACACAGGGCCCTAGTTCTATTGGACAGACTAGGTAACACAGGGCCCTGGTTCTATTGGTCAGACTAGGTAACACAGGGCCCTAGTTCTATTGGACAGACTAGGTAACACAGGGCCCTAGTTCTATTGGTCAGACTAGGTAACACAGGGCCCTAGTTCTATTGGACAGACTAGGTAACACAGGGCTCTATCATAATATATAGTAGGGCCCTGAGTTAATAATAATATATATTAGCTGCTATATATTCTCTTACTTATGCATGTATATAAGTTGGTGGTGGGGTAACCAGAGGTCTATTTAACAGGGCTGTGAAGGTGATCCGGCTCCTGGGGAGGGATACGGTAGAGGAGATTGTGTACTCCCGGGCAAGTTCTAAGCTCAGCCTTACCAACACAGTGATAGAAGAGGGGCGTTTCTCTCTGCTTAACCACACCCACTCTGCTGCTGCCGGTCTGCAGGTCAGTAACCCTGGCAACACACAGTCAGTAACCCTGGCAACACACCGTCAGTAACCTGGCAACTGGTGATGGGAGGAAAAAATGCCTACAGTTATTATCACAATATTATTATTTTATAGGCTGTATCTGCGCCAGTCAACATGTTTTCAGCACTTTTATTTCCATAACTGATCAAAACTAGTTTTTCATGGCTCTCTCGTGTCCCTCTACAGCAGACATATAGTGAGCAATATGTTTGGGACATTGAATCGCAGAGTCGAATCGCAATACATTCAGAATCGTAAAATTCACAATACATATCGCACAGTCAGTAAACCTGGCAACACACGGTCAGTAAACCTGGCAACGCACGGTCAGTAAACCTGGCAACGCACGGTCAGTAAACCAGGCAACGCACGGTCAGTAAACCTGGCAACACACGGTCAGTAAACCTGGCAACGCACGGTCAGTAAACCTGGCAACGCACGGTCAGTAAACCTGGTCAGTAAACCTGGCAACACACGGTCAGTAAACCTGGCAACACACGGTCAGTAAACCTGGCAACGCACGGTCAGTAAACCTGGCAACACACGGTCAGTAAACCTGGCAACACACGGTCAGTAAACCTGGCAACACACGGTCAGTAAACCTGGCAGTAAACCTGGCAACACACGGTCAGTAAACCTGGCGGTAAACCTGGCACGGTCAGTAAACCTGGCAACGCACGGTCAGTAAACCTGGTCGGTAAACCTGGCAACACACGGTCAGTAAACCTGGCAAACACACGGTCAGTAAACACGGTCAGTAAACCTGGCAACACACGGTCAGTAAACCTGGCAACACACGGTCAGTAAACCTGGCAACGCACGGTCAGTAAACCTGGCAACGCACGGTCAGTAAACCTGGCAACACACGGTCAGTAAACCTGGCAACACACGGTCAGTAAACCTGGCAACACACGGTCAGTAAACCTGGCAACACACGGTCAGTAAACCTGGCAACACACGGTCAGTAAACCTGGCAACACACGGTCAGTAAACCTGGCAACACACGGTCAGTAAACCTGGCAACTGATCAAAAACACGGTCAGTAAACCTGGCAACACACGGTCAGTAAACCTGGTAATCGCACAGTCAGTAAACCTGGCAACACACGGTCAGTAAACACGGTCAGTAAACCTCAGTCAAACCTGGCAACACCTGGGACGGTCAGTAAACATGGCAACACACGGTCAGTAAAGTAAACACGGTCAGTAAATCTGGCAACACACGGTCAGTAAAGTCAGTAAAACCACGGTCAGTAAACCTGGCAACACACGGTCAGTAAACACGGTCAGTAAACCTGGCAACACACGGTCAGTAAACCTGGCAACACACGGTCAGTAAACACGGTCAGTAAACATGGCAACACACGGTCAGTAAACCTGGCAACACACGGTCAGTAAACACGGTCAGTAAACACGGTCAGTAAACACGGTCAGTAAACCTGGCAACACACGGTCAGTAAACATGGCAACACACGGTCAGTAAACCTGGCAACACACGGTCAGTAAATACGGTCAGTAAACCTGGCAACACACGGTCAGTAAACACGGTCAGTAAATCTGGCAACACACGGTCAGTAAACCTGGCAACACACGGTCAGTAAATACGGTCAGTAAACCTGGCAACACACGGTCAGTAAACCTGGCAACACACGGTCAGTAAACCTGGCAACACACGGTCAGTAAACACGGTCAGTAAACCTGGCAACACACGGTCAGTAAACCTGGCAACACACGGTCAGTAAACATGGCAACACACGGTCAGTAAACCTGGCAACACACGGTCAGTAAACACGGTCAGTAAACCTGGCAACACACGGTCAGTAAACACTGTCAGTAAACCTGGCAACACACGGTCAGTAAACCTGGCAACACACGGTCAGTAAACCTGGCAACACACGGTCAGTATACCTGGCAACACACGTTCAGTAAACCTGGCAACACACGGTCAGTAAACCTGGCAACACACGGTCAGTAAACCTGGCAACACACGGTCAGTAAACCTGGCAACACACGGTCAGTAAACCTGGCAACACACGGTCAGTAAACCTGGCAACACATGGTCAGTAAACCTGGCAACACACGGTCAGTAAACCTGGCAACACATGGTCAGTAAACCTGGCGACAGCAACCATTTCTTTCCTGACACCTCACTGTCCCGTCAACCATCCTGACACCTCACTGTCCCGTCAACCATCCTGACACCTCACTGTCTCGTCAACCATCCTGACACCTCACTGTCTCGTCAACCTTCCTGACACCTCACTGTCTCGTCAACAGGCTACTCCGCCCTTCCTCTCTCCTCATCCATCCTGTTCCATCTGTCTCTCTCCAGCTCAGCGAGATCCTGAAGTTTGGATTGGACAAACTGTTGTCGTCAGATGAGAGCTCCATCCAGGCTGTGAACATGGGTCTGATCCTGGGTCAGTCTAGAGACGGGGAGTGGCTGACTGATGAAGCCCCCACCCAGACCAAGGACCTGCCCACAGAGCAGGGAGAATCTGAGGGACAGAGTGAGTAGCAAAAGCTCATTGAGGCCCCACAGCAAAACCTGGCATCAATCTACACTGTAAACCTCCACTACTCTAAACTATTAGTGTGCATCCCAAATTGCATTATATTCCCTCGGGTCCCTGTGGTAACCGTGTGGTTAGTGTTGGACCAGTAACCAGCAGGTAGCCTAGTGGTTAGTGTTGGACTAGTAACCAGCAGGTAGCCTAGTGGTTAGAGTGTTGGGCCAGTAACCAGCAGGTAGCCTAGTGCTTAGAGCGTTGGACTAGTAACCAGCAGGTAGCCTAGTGGTTAGAGTGTTGGGCCAGTAACCAGCAGGTAGCCTAGTGGTTAGAGTGTTGGACTAGTAACCAGCAGGTAACCTAGTGGTTAGAGCGTTGGACTAGTAACCAGCAGGTAGCCTAGTGGTTAGTGTTGGACTAGTAACCAGCAGGTAGCCGTGTGGTTAGATTTGGGCCAGTAACCAGCAGGTAGCCGTGTGGTTAGATTTGGGCCAGTAACCAGCAGGTAGCCTAGTGGTTAGAGTGTTGGACTAGTAACCAGCAGGAAGCCTAGTGGTTAGAGTGTTGGACTAGTAACCAGCAGGTAGCCTAGTGGTTAGAGCGTTTGGCCAGTAACCAGCAGGTAGCCTAGTGGTTAGATTTGGGCCAGTAACCAGCAGGTAGCCTAGTGGTTAGATTTGGGCCAGTAACCAGCAGGTAGCCTAGTGGTTAGAGTGTTGGACCAGTAACCAGCAGGTAGCCTAGTGGTTAGAGTGTTGGGCCAGTAACCAGCAGGTAGCCTAGTGGTTAGAGTGTTGGACTAGTAACCAGCAGGTAACCTAGTGGTTAGAGCGTTGGACTAGTAACCAGCAGGTAGCCTAGTGGTTAGTGTTGGACTAGTAACCAGCAGGTAGCCGTGTGGTTAGATTTGGGCCAGTAACCAGCAGGTAGCCGTGTGGTTAGATTTGGGCCAGTAAACAGCAGGTAGTCTAGTGGTTAGAGTGTTGGGCCAGTAACCAGCAGGTAGCCTAGTGGTTAGAGTGTTGGGCCAGTAACCAGCAGGTAGCCTAGTGGTTAGAGTGTTGGGCCAGTAACCAGCAGGTAGCCTAGTGGTTAGAGTGTTGCGCCAGTAACCAGCAGGTAGCCTAGTGGTTAGAGTGTTGGGCCAGTAACCAGCAGGTAGCCTAGTGGTTAGAGTGTTGGGCCAGTAACCAGCAGGTAGCCTAGTGGTTAGAGTGTTGGGCCAGTAACCAGCAGGTAGCCGTGTGGTTAGATTTGGGCCAGTAACCAGCAGGTAGCCTAGTGGTTAGAACGTTGGGCCAGTAACCAGCAGGTAGCCTAGTGGTTAGAGTGTTGGGCCAGTAACCAGCAGGTAGCCTAGTGGTTAGAGTGTTGGACTAGTAACCAGCAGGTAACCTAGTGGTTAGAGCGTTGGACTAGTAACCAGCAGGTAGCCTAGTGGTTAGTGTTGGACTAGTAACCAGCAGGTAGCCGTGTGGTTAGATTTGGGCCAGTAACCAGCAGGTAGCCGTGTGGTTAGATTTGGGCCAGTAAACAGCAGGTAGTCTAGTGGTTAGAGTGTTGGGCCAGTAACCAGCAGGTAGCCTAGTGGTTAGAGTGTTGGGCCAGTAACCAGCAGGTAGCCTAGTGGTTAGAGTGTTGGGCCAGTAACCAGCAGGTAGCCTAGTGGTTAGAGTGTTGGGCCAGTAACCAGCAGGTAGCCTAGTGGTTAGAGTGTTGGGCCAGTAACCAGCAGGTAGCCTAGTGGTTAGAGTGTTAGGCCAGTAACCAGCAGGTAGCCGTGTGGTTAGATTTGGGCCAGTAACCAGCAGGTAGCCTAGTGGTTAGAACGTTGGGCCAGTAACCAGCAGGTAGCCTAGTGGTTAGAGTGTTGGGCCAGTAACCAGCAGGTAGCCTAGTGGTTAGAGTGTTGGACTAGTAACCAGCAGGTAACCTAGTGGTTAGAGCGTTGGACTAGTAACCAGCAGGTAGCCTAGTGGTTAGTGTTGGACTAGTAACCAGCAGGTAGCCGTGTGGTTAGATTTGGGCCAGTAACCAGCAGGTAGCCGTGTGGTTATATTTGGGCCAGTAAACAGCAGGTAGTCTAGTGGTTAGAGTGTTGGGCCAGTAACCAGCAGGTAGCCTAGTGGTTAGAGTGTTGGGCCAGTAACCAGCAGGTAGCCTAGTGGTTAGAGTGTTGGGCCAGTAACCAGCAGGTAGCCTAGTGGTTAGAGTGTTGGGCCAGTAACCAGCAGGTAGCCTAGTGGTTAGAGTGTTGGACTAGTAACCAGCAGGTAGCCTAGTGGTTAGAGTGTTGGACAGTAACCAGCAGGTAGCCTAGTGGTTAGAACTTTGGGCCAGTAACCAAAATGTAGCCTAGTGGTTAGAACGTTGGGCCAGTAACCAGCAGGTAGCCTAGTGGTTAGAGTGTTGGACTAGTAACCAGCAGGTAGCCGTGTGGTTAGATTTGGGCCAGTAACCAGCAGGTAGCCTAGTGGTTAGAACGTTGGGCCAGTAACCAGCAGGTAGCCTAGTGGTTAGAACGTTGGGCCAGTAACCAAAAGGTTATTGGTTCGAATACCCGAGCAAATCACTTAATCCTGATTTGCTCCAGAGTTGCTGTATTACTTATGGCTGAGCCTCTAAAACAACACATTACACTGAGTCTTCTATATATGACAATAACACATCTTTATTTATTAATGTTTTCCCCTCTCCCTGTCTCTCTCTCTCTCTCTCCCTTTCTCTCTCTCTCTCCCTGTCTCTCTCTCTCTCCCTGTCTCTCTCCCTGTCTCTCTCTCTCCCTGTCTCTCTCTCTCCCTGTCTCCCCCTCTCTCCCTGTCTCCCCCTCTCTCCCTGTCTCTCTCTCTCTCCCTGTCTCCCCCTCTCTCCCTGTCTCTCTCTCTCTCCCTGTCTCTCTCTCTCTCCCTGTCTCTCTCTCTCTCCTGTCTCTCTCTCTCCCTGTCTCCCCCTCTCTCCCTGTCTCTCTCTCTCTCCCTGTCTCTCTCTCTCTCCCTGTCTCTCTCTCTCTCTCCCTGTCTCTCTCTCTCTCCCTGTCTCTCTCTCTCTCCTGTCTCTCTCTCTCCCTGTCTCCCCCTCTCTCCCTGTCTCTCTCTCTCTCCCTGTCTCTCTCTCTCTCCTGTCTCTCTCTCTCCCTGTCTCCCCCTCTCTCCCTGTCTCTCTCTCTCCCTGTCTCTCGCTCTCTCCTGTCTCTCGCTCTCTCCTGTCTCTCTCTCTCCCTGTCTCCCCCTCTCTCCCTGTCTCTCTCTCTCTCCCTGTCTCTCTCTCTCTCCCTGTCTCTCTCTCTCTCCCTGTCTCTCTCTCTCTCCCTGTCTCTCTCTCTCTCCTGTCTCTCTCTCTCCCTGTCTCCCCCCTCTCTCCCTGTCTCTCTCTCTCTCCCTGTCTCTCTCTCTCTCCCTGTCTCTCTCTCTCTCTCTCCCTGTCTCTCTCTCTCTCTCTCTCTCTCCCTGTCACTCTGTTTCTCTCCCTGTCACTCTGTTTCTCTCTCCCTGTCTCTCTCTCCCTGTCTCTCTCTCCCTGTCTCTCTCTCTCTCCCTGTCCCTCTCTCTCTCCCTGTCCCTCTCTCTCTCTGTCTCTCTCTCTCCCTGTTTCTCTCTCTCCCTGTTTCTCTCTCTCCCTGTCTCTCTCTCTCCCTGTTTCTCTCTCTCCCTGTTTCTCTCTCTCTCTGTCTCTCTCTCTCTCTGTCCCTCTCTCTCTCTCTCTCTCCCTCTCTCTCTCTCTCTCTCCCTGTTTCTCTCTCCCTGTCTCTCTCTCCCTGTCTCTCTCTCTCCCTGTCTCTCTCCCTCTCCCTGTTTCTCCCTCTCCCTGTCTCTCTCTCTCTCCCTGTCTCTCTCTCTCTCCCTGTCTCTCTCTCTCTCCCTGTCTCTCTCTCTCCCTGTCTCTCTCTCCCTGTTTCTCTCTCTCCCTGTCTCTCTCTCTCTCCCTGTCTCTCTCTCTCCCTGTTTCTCTCTCTCCCTGTCTCTCTCTCTCTCCCTGTCTCTCTCTCTCTCCCTGTCTCTCTCTCTCTCCCTGTCTCTCTCTCTCTCCCTGTCTCTCTCCCTGTCTCTCTCTCTCTCCCTGTTTCTCTCTCCCTGTCTCTCTCTCTGTCCCTGTCTCTCTCTCTCCCTGTCTCTTTCTCTCTCCCTGTCTCTCTCTCTCCCTGTCTCTCTCTCTCCCTGTCTCTCTCTATGTCCCTCTCTCTCTCTCTCTCCCTCTCTCTCCCTCTCTCTCTCTCTCCCTGTCTATCTCTCTCTCCCTGTCTCTCTCTCTCTCCCTGTCTCTCTCTCTCCCTGTTTCTCTCTCTCCCTGTTTCTCTCTCTCCCTGTTTCTCTCTCTCCCTGTCTCTCTCTCTCCCTGTCTCCCTGTCTCTCTCTCGCTCTCTCCCTGTCTCTCTCTCTCTCCCTGTCTCTCTCTCGCTCTCTCCCTGTCTCTCTCTCTCTCCCCGTCTCTCTCTCTCTCCCTGTCTCTCTCTCTCTCCCTGTCTCTCACTGTCTCCCTGTCTTGCTCTCTCCCCGTCTCTCTCTCTCTCCCTGTCTCTCTCTTTCTCCCTGTCTCTCTCTCTCCCTGTCTCTCTCCCTGTCTCTCTCTCTCCCTGTCTCTCTCTCTCCCTGTCTCTCTCTCCCTGTCTCTCACTCCCTGTCTCTCACTCCCTGTCTCTCTCTCCCTGTCTCTCTCACTGTCTCTCTCTCTCACTGTCTCTCTCTCTCTCTCCCTGTATCTCTCTCTCCCTGTCTCTCTCTCTCTCTCCCTGTCTCTCTCTCTCTCCCTGTCTCTCTCTCTCCCTGTCTGTCTGTCCCTGTCTCTCTCTCCCTGTCTCTCTCTCCCTGTCCCTCTCTCTCTCTCTGTCTCCCTGTCTCCCTCCCTGTCTCTCTCTCTCTCCCCCTGTCTCTCTCCCTGTCTCTCTCCCTCCATCTCTCCCTGTCCCTCTTTTTGTCCCTGTCCCTCTCTCTCTCCCCTGTCCCTTTCTCTCTCCCTGTCTTTCTCTCTCTCCCTGTCTCTCTCTCTCTCTCCCTGTCTCTCTCTCTCTCCCTGTCTCTCTCTCTCTCCCTGTCTCTGTCTCTCTCTCTCCCTGTCTCTCTCTCCCTGTCTCTCTCTCTCCCTGTCTCTCTCTCTCCCTGCTTCTCTCTCTCTGTCTCTCTCCCTGTCCCTATTTTTGTCCCTCTCTCTCCCTGTCTCTCTCTCTCCCTGTCTCCCTCTCCCTCTCTCCCCCCCTGTCTCCCTCTCTCTCCCTGTCTCCCTCTCTCTCCCTGTCTCCCTCTCTCTCCCTGTCTCCCCCTCTCTCCCTGTCTCCCCCTCTCTCCCTGTCTCCCTCTCTGTCTCCCTCTCTCTCCCTGTCTCTCTCTCTCTCCCTGTCTCTCTCTCTCCCTGTCTCTCTCTCTCCCTGTCTGTCTGTCCTGGTCTCTCTCTCCCTGTCTCTCTCTCCCTGTCTCTCACTCCCTGTCTCTCTCTCCCTGTCTGTCTGTCCCTGTCTCTCACTGTCTCTCTCTCTCACTGTCTCTCTCTCTCTCTCCCGGTCTCTCTCTCTCTCCCTGTCTCTCTCTCTCCCTGTCTGTCTGTCCCTGTCTCTCTCTCCCTGTCTCTCTCTCTCTGTCTCCCTGTCTCCCTCCCTGTCTCTCCCCCTGTCTCTCTCCCTCCGTCTCTCCCTGTCCCTCTTTTTGTCCCTGTCCCTCTCTCTCTCCCCTGTCCCTCTCTCTCTCCCCTGTCCCTCTCTCTCTCCCTGTCTTTCTCTCTCTCCCTGTCTTTCTCTCTCTCCCTGTCTCTGTCTCTCTCTCTCCCTGTCTCTCTCTCCCTGTCTCTCTCTCTCCCTGTCTCTCTCTCTCCCTGTCTCTCTCTCTCCCTGTTTCTGTCTCTCTGTCTCTCTCTCTGTCTCTCTCCCTGTCCCTCTCTCCCTGTCCCTCTTTTTGTCCCTCTCTCCCCCTGTCTCTCTCCCTGTCTCTCTCCCTCCATCTCTCCCTGTCCCTCTTTTTGTCCCTGTCCCTCTCTCTCTCCCCTGTCCCTTTCTCTCTCCCTGTCTTTCTCTCTCTCCCTGTCTCTCTCTCTCTCCCTGTCTCTCTCTCTCTCTGTCTCTCTCTCCTCTCTCTCTCCCTGTCTCTCTCTCTCCCTGTCTCTCTCTCTCCCTGTCTCTCTCTCTCCCTGCTTCTGTCTCTCTGTCTCTCTCTCTGTCTCTCTCCCTGTCCCTCTCTCCCTGTCCCCCTCTCTCCCTGTCTCTCTCTCTCCCTGTCTCCCTCTCTGTCTCTCCCTGCTCTCTCTCTCTCCCCCTGTCTCCCTCTCTCTCCCTCTCTCTCCCTGTCTCTCTCTCTCCCTGTCTCCCTGTCCTCTCTCTGTCCCTGTCTCCCCCTGTCTCCCCCTCTCTCCCTGTCTCTCTGTCTCCCTCTCCTCCCTGTCTCTCTCTCTCCCTGTCCCTGTCTCTCTCTCCCTGTCTCTCCTGTCTCTCTCTCCCTGTCTGTCTGTCCCTGTCTCTCACTGTCTCTCTCTCTCACTGTCTCTCTCTCTCCCGGTCTCTCTCTCTCTCCCTGTCTCTCTCTCTCCCTGTCTGTCTGTCCCTGTCTCTCTCTCCCTGTCTCTCTCTCTCTGTCTCCCTGTCTCCCTCCCTGTCTCTCTCTCTCCCCCTGTCTCTCTCCCTGTCTCTCTCCCTCCGTCTCTCCCTGTCCCTCTTTCTGTCCCTGTCCCTCTCTCTCCCCTGTCCCTCTCTCTCTCCCCTGTCCCTCTCTCTCTCCCTGTCTTTCTCTCTCTCCCTGTCTTTCTCTCTCTCCCTGTCTCTCTCTCTCTCCCTGTCTCTGTCTCTCTCTCTCCCTGTCTCTCTCTCCCTGTCTCTCTCTCTCCCTGTCTCTCTCTCTCCCTGTCTCTCTCTCTCCCTGTTTCTGTCTCTCTGTCTCTCTCTCTGTCTCTCTCCCTGTCCCTCTCTCCCTGTCCCTCTTTTTGTCTCTCTCCCTGTCTCTCTCTCTCCCTGTCTCCCTCTCTCTCCCTTGCTCTCCCTCTCTCCCCCCTGTCTCCCTCCTCTCTGTCTCTCCTCTCTCTCCCTGTCTCTCTCCCTGTCTCCCTCTCTCTCCCTGTCCCTGTCTCTCTCTCCCTGTCTCCCCTCTCTCTCCCTGTCTCCTGTCTCTCTCTCCCTGTCTCTCTCCCTGTCCCTCTCCCTGTCTCTCTCTCTCTCTCTCCCTGTCTCTCTCCCTGTCTCCCCTCTCTCCCTGTCTCCCCTCTCTCCCTGTCTCTCTCCCTGTCTCCCCCTCTCTCTGTCTCTCTCTCTCTCCCTGTCTCTCTCTCTCTCCCTGTCTCTCTCTCCCTGTCTCTCTCTCTCTCTCCCTGTCTCTGTCTCTCTCTCTCCCTGTCCTGTCTCTCTCTCTCTCTGTCTCCCTCTCTCTCCCTGTCTTCTCTCTGTCTCTCTCTCTCCCTTTCTCTCTCCCTGTCTCTCTCTCTCTCCCTGTCTCTCTCTCTCTCCCTGTCTCTCTCTCTCTCCCTGTCTCTCTCTCTCCCTGTCTCTCTCTCTCCCTGTCTCTCTCTCTCTCCCTGTCTCTCTCTCTCTCTCTCCTGTCTCTCTCTCTCTCTCTCTCTCCCTGTCTCTCTCCTGTCCCTGTCTCTCTCTCCCTGTCTCCTCTCTCTCCCTGTCCCTCTCTCCTGTCTCTCTCTCTCCCTGTCTCCCTCTCTCTCCCTGTCTCCTCTCTCTCTCCCTGTCTCTCCCTCTCTCTCCCTGTCTCTCTCTCCCTGTCTCTCTCTCCCTCTCTCCCTGTCTCTCTCCCCCTGTCTCTCTCTCCCTGTCTCTCTCTCTCCCTGTCTTCTCTCTCTCCCTGTCTCTCTCTCCCTGTCTCTCTCTCTCTCCCTGTCTCTCTCTCTCTCCCTGTCTCTCTCTCCCTGTCTCTCTCCTGTCTGTCTCCCTGTCTCTCTCTGTCTCCCTGTCTGTCCCCTGTCCTGTCTCTCTCTCCCTGTCCCTCTCTCTCTCTCTCTCTCTGTCCTGTCTCTCTCTCCTCTCTCCCCTGTCTCCTGTCTCTCTCTCTCCCCTGTCTCTCCCTCTCTCTCTCTCTCTCTCCTCTCTCTCTCCTGTCCCTGTCTCTCCCTCTCTCCCCCTCTTTTTGTCTGTCTGTCCCTGTCTCTCTCTCCCTGTCTCTCTCTCTCTCTCCCTGTCCCTCTCTCTCCCTGTCTCTCTCTCTCCCTGTCCTCTCTCTCTCTCCTCTCTCTCTCCCTGTCTCTCTCTCCCTGTCTGTCTGTCCCTGTCTCTCCCTGTCTCTCTCTCCCTGTCTCTCTCTCTCCCTGTCTCTCTCTCTCCCTCTCCTGTCTCTCTCTCTCCCTGTCTCTCTGTCCCTGTCTCTCTCTCCCTGTCTCTCTCTCTCTCCTGTCTCTCTCTCCTCCCTGTCTCTCTCCCTCTCTGTCTGTCCCTCTCTCTCCCTGTCTCTCTCTCCCCTGTCTCTCCCTGTCTCTTCTGTCTGTCCTCTCTCTCTCCCCTGTCCCTCTCTCTCTCCCTGTCCCTCTCTCTCTCCCTGTCTTCTCTCTCTCTCCCTGTCTCTCTCTCCCTGTCTCTCTCTCTCTCCCTGTCTCTGTCTCTCTCTCTCTCCCTGTCTCTCTCTCCCTGTCTCTCTCTCTCCTGTCTCTCTCTCTCTCTCCCTGTCTCTCTCTCTCCCTGTTTCTGTCTCTCTGTCTCTCTCTCTGTCTCTCTCCCTGTCCCTCTCTCCCTGTCCCTCTTTTTGTCCCTCTCTCTCCCTGTCTCTCTCTCTCCCTGTCTCCCTCTCTCCCTCTCCCTTGCTCTCCCTCTCTCCCCCCCTGTCTCCCTCTCTCTCCCTCTCTCTCCCTGTCTCCCTCTCTCCCTGTCTCCCTCTCTCTCCCTGTCTCCCTCTCTCTCCCTGTCTCCCCCTCTCTCCCTGTCTCCCCCTCTCTCCCTGTCTCCCCCTCTCTCCCTGTCTCCCCCTCTCCCCCTCTCTCCCTGTCTCCCCTCTCCCTGTCTCCCCCTCTCTCCCTGTCTCCCTGTCTCTCCTCTCTCTCCCTGTCTCCCCTCTCTCCCTCTCCCTCTCTCTCCCTGTCTCCCCCTCTCTCCCTGTCTCCCCCTCTCTCCCTCTCCCCCTCTCTCCCTGTCTCCCCCTCTCTCCCTGTCTCCCCCTCTCTCCCTCTCTCCCTGTCTCTCCCTGTCTCCCCCTCTCTCCCTGTCTCCCTCCCTCTCCCTGTCTCTCTCCCTGTCCAGACCACATGTACTACTTTGAAGGGAGGGATTACTCCCGGGAGGTGAGCTCTGAGGACCAGAGGACCTTCAGTCGTCTCCTGGAGGAAGAGGCAGGAGGAGGAGGAGAGAGACGAGCGACACGACACAACGATGAAGTAAGACTCTGTGACCGTCTCCTCACCTCTACTCTACTAGACTAGTGTGATGGTGGGCTAATGACTAACATCATTACTCACAAACATAGAAATATGACATCTTTATTCTACACCTTTCACTAGTAGCACTGAGTGTAATGTTAGACAGACAGGGTATGTTGTTGGAGTGTAATGTTAGACAGACAGACAGGGTATATTGTTGGAGTGTAATGTCAGACAGACAGGGTATGTTGTTGGAGTGTAATGTCAGACAGACAGACAGACAGGGTATGTTGTTGGAGTGTAATGTTAGACAGACAGGGTATGTTGTTGGAGTGTAATGTCAGACAGACAGGGTATGTTGTTGGAGTGTAATGTCAGACAGACAGGGTATGTTGTTGGAGTGTAATGTCAGACAGACAGGGTATGTTGTTGGAGTGTAATGTTAGACAGACAGACAGGGTATGTTGTTGGAGTGTAATGTTAGACAGACAGGGTATGTTGTTGGAGTGTAATGTCAGACAGACAGGGTATGTTGTTGGAGTGTAATGTCAGACAGACAGGGTATGTTGTTGGAGTGTAATGTTAGACAGACAGGGTATGTTGTTGGAGTGTAATGTTAGACAGACAGGGTATGTTGTTGGAGTGTAATGTCAGACAGACAGGGTATGTTGTTGGAGTGTAATGTCAGACAGACAGGGTATGTTGTTGGAGTGTAATGTCAGACAGACAGGGTATGTTGTTGGAGTGTAATGTTAGACAGACAGACAGGGTATGTTGTTGGAGTGTAATGTTAGACAGACAGACAGGGTATGTTGTTGGAGTGTAATGTTAGACAGACAGACAGGGTATGTTGTTGGAGTGTAATGTTAGACAGACAGACAGGGTATGTTGTTGGAGTGTAATGTTAGACAGACAGACAGACATACAGACAGACAGGGTATGTTTTTGGAGTGTAATGTCAGACAGACAGACAGACAGACAGGGTATGTTGTTGGAGTGTAATGTCAGACAGACAGACAGGGTATGTTGTTGGAGTGTAATGTTAGACAGACAGACAGGGTATGTTGTTGGAGTGTAATGTTAGACAGACAGACAGGGTATGTTGTTGGAGTGTAATGTCAGACAGACAGGGTATGTTGTTGGAGTGTAATGTCAGACAGACAGGGTATGTTGTTGGAGTGTAATGTTAGACAGACAGGGTATGTTGTTGGAGTGTAATGTCAGACAGACAGGGTATGTTGTTGGAGTGTAATGTTAGACAGACAGACAGGGTATGTTGTTGGAGTGTAATGTTAGACAGACAGGGTATGTTGTTGGAGTGTAATGTTAGACAGACAGGGTATGTTGTTGGAGTGTAATGTCAGACAGACAGGGTATGTTGTTGGAGTGTAATGTTAGACAGACAGACAGGGTATGTTGTTGGAGTGTAATGTTAGACAGACAGACAGACAGGGTATGTTGTTGGAGTGTAATGTTAGACAGACAGACAGACAGACAGACAGACAGACAGACAGGGTATGTTGTTGGAGTGTAATGTTAGACAGACAGACAGGGTATGTTGTTGGAGTGTAATGTCAGACAGACAGACAGGGTATGTTGTTGGAGTGTAATGTTAGACAGACAGACAGGGTATGTTGTTGGAGTGTAATGTTAGACAGACAGACAGACAGACAGGGTATGTTGTTGGAGTGTAATGTCAGACAGACAGACAGGGTATGTTATTGGAGTGTAATGACAGACAGACAGACAGACAGACAGACAGACAGACAGACAGACAGACAGACAGACAGACAGACAGACAGACAGACAGACAGACAGACAGACAGACAGACAGACAGGGTATGTTGTTGGAGTGTAATGTTAGACAGACAGACAGACAGACAGACAGACAGACAGACAGACAGACAGACAGACAGACAGACAGACAGACAGACAGACAGACAGACAGACAGACAATGTTGTTGGAGTGTAATGTTAGACAGACAGGGTATGTTGTTGGAGTGTAATGTCAGACAGACAGACAGGGTATGTTGTTGGAGTGTAATGTTAGACAGACAGACAGGGTATGTTGTTGGAGTGTAATGTTAGACAGACAGGGTATGTTGTTGGAGTGTAATGTCAGACAGACAGACAGGGTATGTTATTGGAGTGTAATGTCAGACAGACAGACAGACAGACAGACAGACAGACAGACAGACAGACAGACAGACAGACAGACAGACAGACAGACAGACAGACAGACAGACAGACAGACAGACAAGAGTGTAAGACAGACAGACAGGACAATGTTGTTGGAGTGTAATGTAATGTTAGACAGACAGGGTATGTTGTTGGAGTGTAATGTTAGACAGACAGACAGGGTATGTTGTTGGAGTGTAATGTTAGACAGACAGACAGACAGGGTATGTTGTTGGAGTGTAATGTCAGACAGACAGACAGGGTATGTTATTGGAGTGTAATGTCAGACAGACAGACAGACAGACAGACAGACAGACAGACAGACAGACAGACAGACAGACAGACAGACAGACAGACAGACAGACAGACAGACAGACAGACAGACAGACAGACAGACAGACAGACAGACAGACAGACAGACAGAGTATGTTATTGGAGTGTAATGTCAGACAGACAGACAGGGTATGTTGTTGGAGTGTAATGTTAGACAGACAGACAGACAGACAGACAGACAGACAGACAGACAGACAGACAGACAGACAGACAGACATGTTGTTGGAGTGTAATGTTAGACAGACAGGGTATGTTGTTGGAGTGTAATGTCAGACAGACAGGGTATGTTGTTGGAGTGTAATGACAGACAGACAGGGTATGTTGTTGGAGTGTAATGACAGACAGACAGGGTATGTTGTTGGAGTGTAATGTCAGACAGACAGACACAGAGGCTATGTTATTGAAATTGGGCAGACTATGCATTGTCAATGGTCTGTGATTGGCTCAGCCGTGTATACGGTCTGTCTGTTGGTTATAGTATGTCTTCCAAATGGCACCTTACTCCCTATATAGTGCACTACTTTAGACCATCCTATGGGCCCATGGCACACTATTCCCTATATAGTGCACCACTTTAGACCAGCCTATGGACCCAGGGCACACTATTCCCTATATAGTGCACCACTTTAGACCATCCTATGGGCCCAGGGCACACTATTCCCTATATAGTGCACCACTTTAGACCATCCTATGGGCCCAGGGCACACTATTCCCTATATAGTGCACTACTTTTCAACAGAGTCCTATGGGCCCTGGTCTAAAGTAGTGTACTATATTGGGAATAGCGTGTAATTTGGGGGACAACCTATGTCTCTTGGCTGATGTTCAGTGGCCCCCTCAGGTGTGTCTGTCCGGGCCCCTGTTGGCCCCCATGAGGAAGAGGAAGGCCTTGACTGAGACTGACCTGCAAGAGAGGGAGGAGGCTGCAGCTAAGAGGGCCAGAGTACAGGAGGACAAGAGGAAGAGATTACAGGAGAACAAACACAGGAAGAAGTAAGTCATTTTCACAAGAAACCAAACAGCAGAAAACTGACTGAAACAGGGAGGTACTCACTAACATTTTCAAATAAGAAAACTTGTTTCTGTTACAAAATATTTTGCTATGGTTTGCAACGGTGTGCATTAATGAATATGACCCTGATCGTGGGATAGACACCTGCAACATAGACCCTAGTTCTGGTTCTGGTATATTGAGGCGTCTGTGTTACAGGATGGCATGGTGGGAGTCCAGTGGGTACAGGTCCCTGTGTTTACCCTCTGTGGAGAGCGAGGAGGAGGAGGAGGCTGATGACCTCAGTGTGACCTCTACAGATTCAGAACACTCTGCTATTAGCTACGTGTTGGGCGATGTCACACACCCCTACGCCAACCAGGAAGATGCCATCATAGTGCACTGTGTTGGTATGGAATCATTCTGATATTAAAACATTCATTCTGGTTTCACCTTGCTTACAGCAAAGAAAGAGAGCGCATACAAACATGAAAACATTGTATTGAAAACGTGAATGTCTGTGTTTATGCCCTGGCATCTTGTAGATGACTCTGGCCGGTGGGGTAGAGGTGGTCTCTTCACAGCATTGGAGAACAGGTCAGATGCACCATGTAAACAATATGAGCTGGCTGGAAAGATGAAAGGTGAGCTCACATCGTCCAGGGTCACAAACCCTTTTTCCTTAAAGAATATTAACGTGGGCCTCCAGGGCGGCGCAGTGGTTAAGGGCTGTGCCACCAGAGGCTCTGGGTTCAACCTTCGTCTCTCCCGAGCCCGTACGGGAGTTGTAGCGATGAGAGAAGATAGTAGCTACTAACAATTGGACACCACGAAATGGGGGAGAAAACGGGGAGTAAAATTCAACAACAACAAAAAGAAGGAAAAGAATATTAACGAACTGATGCGGTGGGCAAACGCACTGGAAAAACATTTAAATGGACGAGGCACGAGAGAGAGCGTTACATGGTTTCAACTCCATTCTAATATGGACTTTGCTTCTGGAACCCGTATGACGTCACGGCTCAGTGGCGAGTGCTGCTTTGGATCTTCCTCCTATACTTCTGTTATCGGGGGGGAAGATCCACAATGGAACGAACATTAATGTGGAGAATGATACATTTACATCGGTTGGCTATCAAATATAATTGTCTGTGCTTTTGTGGGCTAATGTAGCCCCCATTTGATACAATAAATATGTTGTCGCGAGGACAGTTATTTATCAAATTTGTACGTTTATTTAACTAGGCAAGTCAGTTAAGAACAAATTCTTATTTTCAATGACAGTCTAGGAACAGTGGGTTAACTGCCTGTTCAGGGGCAGAACGACAGATATGTACCTTGTCAGCTCGGGGATTCGATCTTGCAACCTTCGGTTACTAGTCCAATGCTCTAACCACTAGGCTACCCTGCCTCCCCATCAACGTCGTGACTTGACTTTAACATTCATCTGAGGACTGTTATTTATCTAATTAAATAAATATGTTTAATTGTTAAATTCATCATGTAACAATTAACTCATTAGGATCTGGGGCACCACGAGAGAGGTTCTTTAAAGAGTTACCATCTCCTGAATTAAACTCTATACGGTCTTTACCTTTTCACATCTATAAACAGTCAACTTATTAATCATAACCTTGTATCATATCATTCTGATCAGCCGTAACCTCCTTGCGTCTGCAAAAACCTGAGCCTTACTTATGATTCAGCACAGTCGTGGCCAAAAGTTTTTGAGAGTGACACAAATATTAATTTTCACAAAGTCTGATGCCTCAGTTTGTATGATGGCAATTTGCATATACTCCAGAATGTTATGAAGAGTGATCAGATGAATTGCAATTAATTGGAAAGTCCCTATTTGCCATGCAATTGAACTGAATCCCCAAAAAACATTTCCACTGCATTTCAGCCCTGCCACAAAAGGACCAGCTGACATCATGTCAGTGATTCTCTCATTAACACAGGTGTGAGTGTTGAGGAGGACAAGGCTGTTGACGAGGACAAGGCTCTGTCATGCTGATTGAGTTCGAATAACAGACTGGAAGCTTCAAAAGGAGGGCAGTGCTTGGAATGATTGTTCTTCCTCTGTCAACCATGGTTACCTGCAAGGAAACACGTGCCGTCATCATTACTTTGCACAAAAAGGGCTTCACAGGCAAGGATATTGCTGCCAGTAAGATTGCACCGAAATCAACCATTTATCGGGGCATCAAGAACTTCAAGGAGAGCGGTTCACTTATTGTGAAGAAGGCTTCAGGACTGTTGTGAAGAAGACCTTTGGAGGATGGCCTGGTGTCAAGAAGGACAGCAAAGAAGCCACTTCTCTCCAGGAAAAACATCAGGGACAGACAGATATTCTGCAAAAGGTACAGGGATTGGACTGTTGAGGACTGGGGTAAAGTCATTTTCTCTGATTGTTTGGGGCATCCGGAAAAAAGCTTGTCCGGAGAAAACAAGGTGAGCGCTACCATCGGTCCTGTGTCATGCCAACAGTAAAGCATCCTGAGACCATTCATATGTGGGGTTGCTTCTCAGCCAAGGGAGTGGGCTCACTCACAATTTTGCCTAAGAACACACCCATGAATAAAGAATGGTACCAACACATCCTCCGAGAGCAACTTCTCCCAACCATCCAGGAACAGTTTGGTGACGAACAATGCCTTTTCCAGCACGATGGAGCACCTTGCCATAGGGCAAATGTGATAACTAAGTGGCTCGGAGAACAAAACATTTTGGGTCCATGGCCAGGAAACTCCCCAGACCTTAATCCCATTGAGAACTTGTGGTCAATCCTCAAGAGGCGGGTGGACAAACAAAAAAACATAAATTCTGCAAGCATTGATTATGCAAGAATGGGCTGCCATCAGTCAGGATGTGGCCCAGAAGTTAATTGACAGCATGCCATCAGTCAGGATGTGGCCCAGAAGTTAATTGACAGCATGCCAGGGCAGATTGCAGAGGTCTTGAAAAAGAAGGGTCAAAACTGCAAATATTGACACTCTGCATCAACTTCATGTAATTGTCAATAAAAGCCTTTGACACTTATGAAATGCTTGAAATTATACTTCAGTACTGAAGCAGCAAACTTTGTGCAAATTAATAGTCATTCTCAAAACTTTTGGCCACGACGGTACATGCTAATCAGGATATCTATAGCTATGTACTGTACATGCTAATCAGGATATCTATAGCTATGTACTGTGCATGCTAATCAGGATATATCTATAGCTATGTACTGTACATGCCAATCAGGATATATCTATAGCTATGTACTGTACATGCTAATCAGGATATATCTATAGCTATGTACTGTACATGCCAATCAGGATATCTATAGCTATGTACTGTACATGCCAATCAGGATATCTATAGCTATGTACTGTGCATGCTAATCAGGATTTATCTATAGCTATGTACTGTGCATACCAATCAGGATATATCTATAGCTATGTACTGTGCATACCAATCAGGATATATCTATAGCTATGTACTGTGCATGCTAATCAGGATTTATCTATAGCTATGTACTGTGCATACCAATCAGGATTTATCTATAGCTATGTACTGTACATGCTAATCAGGATATATTATTATTATTATTATTATTATTATTATTATTATTATTATATTAGGATATATCTATAGCTATGTATTGTACATGCTAATCAGGATATATCTATAGCTATGTACTGTGCATACCAATCAGGATATATCTATAGCTATGTACTGTGCATACCAATCAGGATATATCTATAGCTATGTACTGTGCATACCAATCAGGATATTATATGCCATTTATAGCTATGTACTGTACATGCTAATCAGGATATCTATCCATCAATGGAAAATGCTATTTTATCTTGCAACATATGCAATCTCCTTTATTAGCTCACAGTAATTCTCATTTTAATGGAAAACCACATTTTGCTTCTTAATTCCCTCAATAGCAAAAATGTTCTCGATGTCTCTGTCTACTGGCTCTCCATCAGCCCTGGTTCTAATGTGTAATCTAATGGCCTCCAGTCTAATCTAATGGCCTCCAGTCTAATCTAATGGCCTCCAGTCTAATCTAATGGCCTCCAGTCTAATCTAATGGCCTCCAGTCTAATCTAATGGCCTCCAGTCTAATCTAATGGCCTCCAGTCTAATCTAATGGCCTCCAGTCTAATCTAATGGCCTCCAGTCTAATCTAATGGCCTCCAGTCTAATCTAATGGCCTCCAGTGCCTTAGACCTCGTTGTGACTGTACTACCTGTCCTGCCATTACACACCAGTAAATCAGAGTTCTTTCTGTTTCAGACTTGGAGCTGGGATCAGTGTTGCTGTTTCCTGTGGATGATAAACAGTCCAGACTGGATGGCCAAGACCAGGTAAGTGTAGCAGAGATGACGTAGACCTGTCTGTGTCACCCTCATGAGGAAATTTCCTCTAGGTCTAATGGTTGATGTTCAGGTGGGTTCAGATCCCATAAACACACACACACCCCCTCTCAACACACAGTACGTGTCTATGCCCTAACATCTTACCAGAGTGTTAAAGCTATAGAACCTTCAGAAAGGATTCACACCACTCGACTCTTGCCACATTTTGTTGTGTTACAGCTTGCATATAAAATGGGATCAATTCAGATTTTGTCACTGGCCTATAAACACAATACCCCATAATGTAAAAGTGGAATTGTGTTTTTTCACATTTTTACTAATTAATAAACATGTGTAGCTGAATTGTTTTGAGTCAATAAGTAGTATTCAACCCCTTTGTTATGGCAAGCCTAAACATTTTCAGGAGTAAAAATGTGCTTACCATAATAAGTGTCATGGACTCTGTGTGCAATAACAAGATTTTTGAATGACTACCTCATCTCTGTACCCCACAAATACAATTATCTGTAAGGTCTCTCATCTCTGTACCCCACACATACAATTATCTGTAAGGTCCCTCATCTCTGTACCCCACAAATACAATTATCTGTAAGGTCCCTCATCTCTGTACCCCACACATACAATTATCTGTAAGGTCCCTCATCTCTGTACCCCACACATACAATTATCTGTAAGGTCCCTCATCTCTGTACCCCACAAATACACTTATCTGTAAGGTCCCTCAGTCCAACAGTGAATTTCATACACAGATTCAACCACAAAGACCAGGGATGTTTTCCAACTCCTCACAAAGAAAAGCACCTATTGGTAGATGGGTAAAACAACAGTCCAAAAGCAGTTAGATGGGTAAAACAACAAGAAAAGCACCACAGATTAAAACAACAAGAAAAGCAGGGATGCACCTATTGGTAGATGGGTAAAACAACAAGAAAAGCAGTCATTGGTAGATGGGTAAAACAACAAGAAAAGCACCTATTGGTAGATGGGTAAAACAACAAGAAAAGCACCTATTGGTAGATGGGTAAAACAACAAGAAAAGCAGTCATTGAATATCCCTTTGAGCATGGTGCAGTTATTAGTTACACTTTGGATGGTGTATCAATACACCCAGTCACTACAAAGATACAGGTGTCCTTCCTAACTCAGTTGCTGGAGAAGAAGGAAACTGCTCACCATGAGGCCAATGGTGACTTTAAAACAGGTACAGAGTTTAATGGCTGTGATGGGAGAAAACTGAGGATGGATCAACAACATTGTAGTTACTCCACAATACTAACCTAAATGACAGAGTTTAATGGCTGTGATAGGAGAACACTGAGGAGGGATCAACAACATTGTAGTTACTCCACAATACTAACCTAAATGACAGAGTTTAATGGCTGTGATAGGAGAAAACTGAGGAGGGATCAACAACATTGTAGTTACTCCACAATACTAACCTAAATGACAGAGTGAAAAGAAGGAAGCCTGTACAGAATACAAATACTCCAAAACATGTACCCTGTTTGCAACAAGGGACTAAAGTAATACTGTAAAAATATGGCAAAGCATGTCACCTTTTGTTCCTGAATACAAAGTGTTATGTTTGGGGCAAATCCAATACAAAACATTACTGAGTACCACACTCCACATTTTCAAGCACAGTGTTATGGGTATGCTTGTTATCATTAAGGGCTAGTGAGTTTTTCAGGATAGAAAATAAATGGAATGGAGCTAAGCACAGGCAAAAAGGAAACCCTGCTTCAGTCTGCTTTCCACCAGACACTGGGAGATGGATTCACCCTTCATCAGGACAACAACCTAAAACACAAGGCCAAATCCTAGAGGAAACCCTGGTTCAGTCTGCTTTCCACCAGACAATGGGAGATGGATTCACCTTTCATCAGGACAACAACCGAAAACACAAGGCCAAATCTTACCTTTATTTAACCAGGCAAGTCAGTTAAGAACACATTCTTATTTTCAATGATGGTCTGGGAACAGTGGGTTAACTGCCTGTTCGGGGCAGAACGACAGATTTGTACCTTGTCGGTGTGACAATACAGAGGCGGATGCAAGATGCAAGCAACGATGGTTTAATGAATACAGTTTACAGCAGCAACAGGACAGACAGACTGTACTCAGACGGAATCCGACCCAGGGACTAGGGCGCATCTTCTGGTGATAGCGTGCTGAGAAATCCAGGGGAGTGTGTCCGGATGGGTAGGAAGGAGCACAGCAGATAATCCACACAAGGGCGGCGAGAGATGAGCACGGACACACGACACAACCTCAGGGAAGTAACGACACAACCTCAGGGAAGTAACAACAAGAAACACTGGTTACAGAACATATAAAGGGAAGATAAGTGGTTCCAGCTGGCGCAGACAATCAGGCCGAGATTGGGAACCACGCCCACACAAGAGAGAGAGAGAGAGAGAGAGAGAGAGAGAGAGAGAGAGAGAGAGAGAGAGAGAGAGAGAGGCAGTGGATTCATGAACCGTGACAGTCGGCTCGGGGGTTTGAACTCACAACCTTCCGGTTACTAGTCCAACGCTCTAATCATTAGGCTACGACAAGACCTGAAGATCACAATGATCAACAACATTTGACAGAGATAGAAAATAATAATGTGCAAATGTTGCACAATCCAGCTATGGAAAGATCTAGAAACTTACCCAGAAAGACAGCTGTAATCGCTGCCAAAAGTGCTTCTACAAAGTATTGAGTCAGGGGTGTGAATACAGCTCTAAATGAGATATTCACACTGCTATGCTTTATCTTGGCCAGGTCGCAGTTGCAAATGAGAACTTGTTCTCAACTAGCCTACCTGGTTAAATAAAGGTGAAATAAATAAATAAATAAAATTCTGTATTTAATTTTCAATGATTAGCAAAAGAAATCTAAAAACATGTTATGACTTGGTCATTATGGGATAGAAAAAAGACATGTTTAATCCATTTGAATTCAGGCGGTAACACAACAAGATGTGGAATAAGTCAAGGGGTATGCATGCTTTCTGTAGGCCCTGTATGTTCCTGTACCCAAAGGTAATCACATGTGTCAGAGAGTCGGGACACTCTGCTCTGACATAATTAAGATACCTGTGCAATTATGATGATGATGTACCTGATTTGTATAATGAGTGATTTGTTCCCACCCTCCTGTTCTCAGATGACCCTGATGTGATGTGGTCCGTCCGTCCGTCCCCAGGTTGTTCTGATGTGTCTGTCCGTCCGTCCCCAGGTTGTTCTGATGTGTCTGTCCGTCCGTCCCCAGGTTGTTCTGATGTGTCTGTCTGTCCTCAGGTGGCCCTGATAGTGGCCCAGCAGAGAGCCAGAGACAACAGCCTGTCAGGGATCCATCTCTCTGCTCTGGAAGAAGGACTCCAGAAAATCTACAGGGTCGCCAAGACTAACAAGGGTAGTCTGTCTGTCTGTCTGTCTGTCTGTCTGTCTGTCTGTCTGTCTGTCTGTCTGTCTGTCTGTCTGTCTGTCTGTCTGTCTGTCTGTCTGTCTGTCTCTGTCTGTCGGTCTGTCTGTCTGTGTGTGTGTAGTTGGAGTAAGAGACCATTTACTCTGCTGTACACGTCACTAAAGATGCTGATTTGAGTCATGAAAGATTTAATTTGTCTCCTTATTTCCCTCTCATACACCTCTCTCCCCTCCCCTAGCTAGCGTCCACCTCCCCCGTATCGGCCACTCCACCAGAGGGTTTAACTGGTATGGAACAGAGAGACTCATCAGAAAACACCTGGCCTCCAGAGGGATACACACCTCCATGTATCCTTTCTACTCCTTTACTAACACACCTCCATGTATCCTTTCTACTCCTTTACTAACACACCTCCATGTATCCTTTCTACTCATCAGAAAACACCTGGCCTTTACTAACACACCTCCATGTATCCTTTCTACTCCTTTACTAACACACCTCCATGTATCCTTTCTACTCCTTTACTAACACACCTCCATGTATCCTTTCTACTCCTTTACTAACACACCTCCATGTATCCTTTCTACTCCTTTACTAACACACCTCCATGTATCCTTTCTACTCCTTTACTAACACACCTCCATGTATCCTTTCTACTCCTTTACTAACACACCTCCATGTATCCTTTCTACTCCTTTACTAACAACACATGTATCCATTATCCTTTCTACCTCCATGTATCCCTACTCCTTTACTAACACACCTCCATGTATCCTTTCTACTCCTTTACTAACACACCCCCATGTATCCTTTCTACTCCTTTACTAACACACCTCCATGTATCCTTTCTACTCCTTTACTAACACACCTCCATGTATCCTTTCTACTCCTTTACTAACACACCTCCATGTATCCTTTCTACTTCTTTACTAACACACCCCCATGTATCCTTTCTACTCCTTTACTAACACACCCCCATGTATCCTTTCTACTCCTTTACTAACACACCCCCATGTATCCTTTCTACTCCTTTACTAACACACCTCCATGTATCCTTTCTACTCCTTTACAACTTTAACACAACTCCATGTATCCTTTCTACTCCTTTACTAACACACCCCCATGTATCCTTTCTACTCCTTTACTAACACACCTCCATGTATCCTTTCTACTCCTTTACTAACCCTAACACACCTCCATGTATCCTTTCTACTCCTTTACTAACACACCTCCATGTATCCTTTCTACTCCTTTACTAACCCTAACACACCTCCATGTATCATTTCTACTCCTTTACTAACACACCCCCATGTATCCTTTCTACTCCTTTACTAACACACCTCCATGTATCCTTTCTACTCCTTTACTAACCCTAACATGTATCCTAACTACTCCTTTACTAACACACCTCCATGTATCCTTTCTACTCCTTTACTAACCCTATCACCCCCGTGTATCCTTTCTACTCCTTTACTAACCCTAACACACCTCCATGTATCCTTTCTACTCCTTTACTAACCCTAACATCTCCTTTGGTAAACAGTTGTGTTCTCTTTGTTTATTTAACCAAATAGCTTGCCGGCTAACGTTAGCTGCCTAACTAAGTAGCATTGCTGTAACCAGCTAGCTGGCTAAATATGTCTTCAGCTAGTTAGCTAGCCATGTTCTATGCTGTCAGACTGATATAAAAAAAATGTAATTAGGCAAGTCCGCTAAGAACAAATTGTTATTTATAATGACGGCCTAGGAAAATGCAAACGGCCTCCTGCGGGGACGGGGGACTGGGATTAAAAATAAATACAATGAAAATATTGGACAAAACACTCATCACAACAAGAGAGACAGCACAACACTACATGAAGAGAGACCTAAGATGACAACATAACATGGCAGCAACATAACAACAACATGGAAGCAACACAACATAACATGGTAGCAGCACAAAACATGGCACAAACATTATTGAGCAGAGACAACAGCACAAAGGGCAAGAAGGTAGAGACAACAATACATCACGCGAAGCAGCCACAACTGTCAGAGTGTCCATGATTGAGTCTTAGAATGAAGCGATTGAGATAAAACTGTCCAGTTTAAGTGTTTGTTGCAGCTCGTTCCAGTTGCTAGCTGCAGCGAACTGAAAAGACGAGCGACCCAGGGGGTGTGTGTACTTTCTTGACCTTTAACAGAATGTGACTGGCAGAACAGGTGTTGTATGTGGAGGATGAGGGCTGCAGTAGATATCTCGGATAAGGGGGAATGAGGCCTAAGACGGTTTTATAAATAAGCATCAACCAGTGGGTCTTGTGACGGGTATACAGAGATGACCAGTTTACAGAGGAGTATAGAGTGCAGTGATGTGTCCTATAGGAGCATTGGTGGCAAATCTGATGGCCGAATGGTAAAGAACATCTAGCCGCTCGAGAGCACCCTCACCTGCCGATCTATAAATTACATCTCCGGAATCTAGCATGGGTAGGATGGTCATCTGAATCAGGGTAAGTTTGGCAGCTGGGGTGAAAGAGGAGCGATTACGATAGAGGAAACCAGGTCTAGATTTAACTTTAGCCTGCAGCTTTGATATGTGCTGAGAGAAGGACAGTGCACCGTCTAGCCATACTCCCAAGTTCTTGTATGACGTGACTAAATCAAGCTCTAAACCCTCAGAGGTAGTAATCACCCCTTACCAAAGCACATGACCTTTGTTTTGGAGGTGTTCAGAACAAGGTTAAGGGCAGAGAAAGCTTGTTGGACACTAAGAAAGCTTTGTTGTAGAGCATTTAACACAGAATCTGGTAGAGGGGCCAGCTGAGTATAAGTGTATCATCTGCATATACAGTGGGGCAAAAAAGTATTTAGTCAGCCACCAATTGTGCAAGTTCTCCCACTTAAAAAGATGAGGCCTGTAATTTTCATCATAGATACACTTCAACTGTGACAGACAAAATGAGAAAAAAAATCCAGAAAATCACCCTGTAGGATTTTTAATGAATTTATTTGCAAATTATGGTGGAAATAAGTAATTGGTCACCTACAAACAAGCAGGATTTCTGGCTCTCACAGACCTGTAACTTCTTCTTTAAGAGGCTCCTCTGTCCTCCACTTGTTACCTGTATTAATGGCACCTGTTTGAACTTGTTATCAGTACAAAAGACACCTGTCCACAATCTCAAACAGTCACACTCCAAACTTCACTATGGCCAAGACCAAAGAGCTGTCAAAGGACACCAGAAACCAAATTGTAGACCTGCACCAGGCTGGGAAGACTGAATCTGCAATAGGTAAGCAGCTTGGTTTGAAGAAATCAACTGTGGGAGCAATTATTAGGAAATGGAAGCCATACAAGACCACTGATAATCTCCCTCGATTTGGGGCTTCACGCAAGATCTCACCCCGTGGGGTCAAAATGACCACAAGAACGGTGAGCAAAAATCCCAGAACCACACGGGGGAGACCTAGTGAATGACCTGCAGAGAGCGGGGACCAAAGTAACTAAGCCTACCATCAGTAACACACTACACCGCCAGGGACTCAAATCCTGCAGTGCCAGATGTGTCCCCCTGCTTAAGCCAGTACATGTCCTGGCCCATCTGAAGTTAGCTAGAGAGCATTTGGATGATCCAGAAGAAGATTGGGAGAATGTCATATGGTCAGATGAAACCAAAATATAACTTTTTGATAAAAACTCAACTCATCGTGTTTGGAGGACAAAGAATGCTGAGTTGCATCCAAAGAACACCATACCTACTGTGAAGCATGGGGGTGGAAACATCATGCTTTGGGACTGTTTTTCTGCAAAGGGACCAGGACGACTGCTCCGTGTAAAGGAAAGAATGAATGGGGCCATGTATCGTGAGATTTTGAGTGAAAACCTCCTTCCATCAGCAAGGGCATTGAAGATGAAACGTGGCTGGGTCTTTCAGACAATGATCCCAAACACACAGCCCGGGCAACGAAGGAGTGGCTTCGTAAGAAGCATTTCAAGGTCCTGGAGTGGCCTAGCCAGTCTCCAGATCTCAACCCCATAGAAAATCTTTGAAGGGAGTTGAAAGTCCGTATTGCCCAGCAACAGCCCCAAAACATCACTGCTCTAGAGGAGATCTTCATGGAGGAATGGGCCAAAATACCAGCAACAGTGTGTGAAAACCTTGTGAAGACTTACAGAAAACATTTGACCTCTGTCATTGCCAACAAAGGGTATATAACAAAACCTTTTCCCCCCCAGGAGACTGAATAGATTTGGCATGGATCCAGATCCTCAAAAGGTTCTACAGATGCACCATCGAGAGCATCCTGACCGGTTGCATCACCGCCTGGTATGGCAACTGCTCGGCATCTGACCGTAAGGCGCTTACAGCGGGTAGTGCGTACGGCCCAGTACATCACTGGGGCCAAGCTTCCAGCCATCCAGGACCTCTATA
The DNA here is from genome assembly GCF_021184085.1 of Oncorhynchus gorbuscha. Classification (NCBI taxonomy): domain Eukaryota; kingdom Metazoa; phylum Chordata; class Actinopteri; order Salmoniformes; family Salmonidae; genus Oncorhynchus; species Oncorhynchus gorbuscha. Next base: position 682,697 of record NC_060187.1, on the reverse strand, counting down.
CCAGGCGGTGTCAGAGGGAAGCCCATAAAATTGTCAAAGACTCAAGTAACCCAAATTATAGACTTTTCTCTGCTACTGCATGACAAGCGGTACCGGAGCGCAAAGTCTAGGACCATAAGGCTCCTCAACAACTTCTACCCCCGAGCGATTAGACTGCTGAACAATTCATAAACATCAACACCGGACAATTTACATTGACCCCCACCCCCCTCTTGCTACTCGCTGTTTGTTTGTTACCTATGCATAGTCACTTCGCCCCCATCTACATGTACAGATTACCTTAACTAGCCTGTACCCCCGCACACTGACTCGGTACCGGTGCCCCCTGTGTATAGCCTCTACATTGACTCTGTACCGGTACTCCCTGTATATAGCCTCCACATTGACTCTGTACCGGTACCCCCTGTATATATATATTCATTTCCGACGCCGACAGAGATGGCCGCCTCACTTCGCGTTCCTAGGAAACTATGCAGTTTTTTGTTTTTTTCTACGTGTTATTTCTTACATTAGTACCCCAGGTCATCTTAGGTTTCATTACATACAGTCGAGAAGAACTACTGAATATAAGATCAGCGTCAACTCACCATCAGTACGACCAAGAATATGACTTTCCCAGAGCGGATCCTGTGTTCTGCCTTCCACCCAGGACAACGGAATGGATCCCAGCCTGCGACCCAAAACAACGACGTCGTAAAAGAGGCAAACGAAGCGGTCTTCTGGTCAAGCTCCGGAGACGGGCACATCGCGCGCTACTCCCTAGCATACTACTCGCCAATGTCCAGTCTCTTGACAACAAGGTTGATGAAATCCGAGCAAGGGTAGCATTCCAGAGGGACATCAGGGACTGTAACGTTCTTTGCTTCACGGAAACATGGCTCACTGGAGAGACGCTATTGGAGTCGGTGCAGCCAGCTGGTTTCTCCACGCATCGCGCCGACAGAAACAAATATCTTTCTGGTAAGAAGAGGGGCGGGGGCGTATGTTTTATGGTTAACGAGACGTGATGTGGTCACAACAACATACAGGAACTCAAGTCCTTCTGTTCACCTGATTTAGAATTCCTCACAATCAAATGTCGACCGCATTATCTACCAAGGGAATTCTCTTCGATTATAATCACAGCCGTATATATTCCCCCCCCAAGCAGACACATCGATGGCTCTGAACGAACTTTATTTGACTCTTTGCAAACTGGAATCCACATATCCTGAGGCTGCATTCATTGTAGCTGGGGATTTTAACAAGGCTAATCTGAAAACAAGACTTCCTAAATTGTATCAGCATATCGATTATGCAACCAGGGCTGGTAAAACCTTGGATCATTGCTATTCTAACTTCCTCGATGCATATAAGGCCCTCCCCCGCCCTCCTTTCGGAAAAGCTGACCACGACTCCATTTTGTTTATCCCTGCCTACAGACAGAAACTAATACAAGAAGCTCCCGCGCTGAGGTCTGTTCAACGCTGGTCCGACCAAGCTGACTCCACACTCCAAGACTGCTTCCATCACGTGGACTGGGATATGTTTCGTATTGCGTCAAACAACAACATTGACGAATACGCTGATTCGGTGAGCGAGTACATTAGAATGTGCGTTGAAGAGGTTGTTCCCATAGCAACGATTAATACATTCCCAAACCAGAAACCATGGATTGATGGCAGCATTCATGTGAAACTGAAAGCGCGAACCACTGCTTTTAATCAGGGCAAGGTGACTGGAAACATGACCGAATACAAACAGTATAGCTATTCCCACCGCAAGGCAATCAAACAAGCTAAGCATCAGTATAGAGACAAAGTAAAATCGCAATTCAACGGGTAAGACACGAGGTATGTGGCAGGGTCTACAGTCAATCACGGATTACAAAAAGAAAACCAGCCTAGTCACAGACCAGGATGCCTTGCTCCCAGACAGACTAAATAACTTTTTTGCCCGCTTTGAGGACAATACAGTGCCACTGACACGGCCCGCAACCAAAACATGCGGACTCTCCTTCACTGCAGCCGAGGTGAGTAAAACATTTAAACGTGTTAACCCTCGCAAGACTGCAGGCCCAGGCGGCATCCCCAGCCGCGCCCTCAGAGCATGTGCAGACCAGCTGGCTGGTGTGTTTACGGACATATTCAATCAATCCCTATCCCAGTCTGCTGTTCCCACATGCTTCAAGAGGGCCACCATTGTTCCTGTTCCCAAGAAAGCTAAGGTAACTGAGCTAAACGACTACCGCCCCGTAGCACTCACTTCCGTCATCATGAAGTGCTTTGAGAGACTAGTCAAGGACCATATCACCTCCACCCTACCTGACACCCTAGACCCACTCCAATTTGCTTACCGCCCAAATAGGTCCACAGACGATGCAATCTCAACCACACTGCACACTGCCCTAACCCATCTGGACAAGAGGAATACCTATGTGAGAATGCTGTTCATCGACTACAGCTCGGCATTTAACACCATAGTACCCTCCAAGCTCGTCACCCTGGGTCTCGACCCCGCCCTGCGCAACTGGGTACTGGACTTCCTGACGGGCCGCCCCCAGGTGGTGAGGGTAGGTAACAACATCTCCACCCCGCTGATCCTCAACACTGGGGCCCCACAAGGGTGCGTTCTGAGCCCTCTCCTGTACTCCCTGTTCACCCACGACTGCGTGGCCACGCACGCCTCCAACGCAATCATCAAGTTTGCAGAAACTGAAAAACAGCTTCTATCTCAAGGCCATCAGACTGTTAAACAGCCACCACTGACATTGAGTGGCTGCTGCCAACACACTGACTCAACTCCAGCCACTTTAATAATGGGAATTGATGGGAATTGATGTAAAATATATCACTAGCCACTTTAAACAATGCTACTTAATATAATGTTTACATACCCTACATTATTTATCTCATATGTATACGTATATACTGTACTCTATATCATCTACTGCATCTTTATGTAATACATGTATCACTAGCCACTTTAACTATGCCACTTTGTTTACATACTCATCTCATATGTATATACTGTACTCAATACCATCTACTGTATCTTGCCTATGCCGCTCTGTACCATCACTCATTCATATATCTTTATGTACATATTCTTTATCCCTTTACACTTATGTGTATAAGGTAGTAGTTTTGGAATTGTTAGGTTAGATTACTCGTTGGTTATTACTGCATTGTCGGAACTAGAAGCACAAGCATTTCGCTACACTCGCATTAACATCTGCTAACCATGTGTATGTGACAAATAAGATTTTATTTTATTTGATAGCCTCCACATTGACTCTGTTCCGGTACCCCCTGTATATAGCCTCCACATTGACTCTGTACCGGTACCCCCTGTATATAGCCTCGTTATGTTATTCTTATTGTGTTACTTTTTATTTTAGTCTACTTGATAAATATGTTATTCTTCTTGATCTGCACTGTTGGTTAAAGGGCTTGTCAGTCAGCATTTCACAGGTCTACACTGTTGGTTAAGGGCTTGTCAGTCAGCATTTCACAGTAAGGTCTACACTGTTGGTTAAAGGGCTTGTCAGTCAGCATTTCACAGTAAGGTCTACACTGTTGGTTAAGGGCTTGTCAGTCAGCATTTCACAGTAAGGTCTACACTGTTGGTTAAGGGCTTGTCAGTCAGCATTTCACAGTAAGGTCTACACTGTTGGTTAAGGGCTTGTCAGTCAGCATTTCACAGTAAGGTCTACACTGTTGGTTAAGGGCTTGTACGTCAGCATTTCACAGTAAAGTCTACACTTGTTGTATTCTCTGCATGTGGTAAATGAAGCTTGCTTTGATACCAGAGAGAATACTATAGACATCAATAAAGACAGTCAGTTGGTTATTGGCACGTTTTTACAACACTTTTGATAAACTGGGCGCTCTAAAAGAATAGGGTTCCGTTTGGGAAGCAGACAAATGGCCTTTTCTCTGCATTGCATTTGTTGAAGGGATCGAGTGCTAAATGTGTTTGTCTTAACTGTGAAGGCTTTGTTTTGTCCAGGATGTTTAGTCCTTAACTGGCCTGTCTGTCAGATACTACTACGGCAGGTCTGCCGCTACCTCTGCTTTAGGTACATCCACAACACCCTCCACAGCATCAGCCTCAACCTCCAAGGCCTCAGCCTCTAGCTCCAAGACCTCAGCAGCATCCCCCTCCCCAACCTCCGTCTCGGTCTCCCCCTCTCCTCCACACTCCCCCCCAGTGCCACAGTATCCTGGCCCTGACTCAGACAGGGAGAGTGAGGAAGGAGAGACAGCCAATCAGAGCAGCAGGACCCCCAGCCCCTCTGGACCTGCTCTGCCTGACTTCATGAGAGGAGTTCATGTGTTCTTCTACAACCTGACAGCCTCAGACAGGAAGAGACTGGCCCGCTATCTCATCACATATGAAGGAGATGAGGAGGAGATCATGAGTTCAGAGGTCACACACATTGTAACAGAGCTGGAGAGTCCTGTCCAATCACAGGTGACCTCAACAGTCAGTCTTACATTTACAATTTCAAGGATTGTTATAACATGGTTATAACATGAAAGTCTGATGATGCTAGTCTTGTGATGTTGCTTGTCTTGTGATGTTGCTATGGTCTGATGATGCTAGTCTTGTGATGTTGCTTGTCTTGTGATGTTGCTATGGTCTGATGATGCTAGTCTTGTGATGATGCTATGGTCTGATGATGCTAGTCTTGTGATGTTGCTATAGTCTGATGTTGCTATGGTCTGATGATGCTAGTCTTCAGATGTTGCTATGGTCTGATGATGCTAGTCTTCAGATGTTGCTATGGTCTGATGATGCTAGTCTTCTGATGTTGCTATGGTCTGATGATGCTATGGTCTGATGATGCTATGGTCTGATGTTGCTATGGTCTGATGATGCTATGGTCTGATGTTGCTATGGTCTGATGATGCTATGGTCTGATGTTGCTATGGTCTGATGTTGCTATGGTCTGATGTTGCTATGGTCTGATGTTGCTATGGTCTGATGATGCTATGGTCTGATGTTGCTATGGTCTGATGTTGCTATGGTCTGATGATGCTATGGTCTGATGATGCTATGGTCTGATGATGCTTTGGTCTGATGTTGCTATGGTCTGATGTTGCTATGGTCTGATGATGCTATGGTATGATGATGATATGGTCTGATGATGCTATGGTCTGATGATGCTATGGTCTGATGTTGCTATGGTATGATGTTGCTATGGTCTGATGATGCTATGGTCTGATGATGCTATGGTCTGATGATGCTATGGTCTGATGATGCTAGTCTTCTGATGTTGCTATGGTCTGATGATGCTATCTTCTGATGTTGCTATGGTCTGATGTTGCTATGGTCTGATGATGCTATGGTCTGATGATGCTAGTCTTCTGATGTTGCTATGGTCTGATGATGCTAGTCTTCTGATGATGCTATGGTCTGATGATGCTATGGTCTGATGTTGCTATGGTCTGATGTTGCTATGGTCTGATGATGCTATGGTCTGATGATGCTATGGTCTGATGTTGCTATGGTCTGATGATGCTATGGTCTGATGATGCTATGGTCTGATGATGCTAGTCTTCTGATGTTGCTATGGTCTGATGATGCTATGGTCTGATGTTGCTATGGTCTGATGTTGCTATGGTCTGATGATGCTATGGTCTGATGATGCTATGGTCTGATGATGCTATGGTCTGATGATGCTATGGTCTGATGATGCTATGGTCTGATGATGCTAGTCTTGTGATGATGCTATGGTCTGATGATGCTATGGTCTGATGATGCTAGTCTTGTGATGTTGCTATGGTCTGATGATGCTAGTCTTGTGATGTTGCTATGGTCTGATGATCCTAGTCTTGTGATGATGCTATGGTCTGATGATGCTAGTCTTCTGATGTTGCTATGGTCTGATGATGCTATGGTCTGATGATGCTATGGTCTGATGTTGCTATGGTCTGATGATGCTATGGTCTGATGTTGCTATGGTCTGATGATGCTATGGTCTGATGTTGCTATGGTCTGATGTTGCTATGGTCTGATGTTGCTATGGTCTGATGTTGCTATGGTCTGATGATGCTATGGTCTGATGTTGCTATGGTCTGATGTTGCTATGGTCTGATGATGCTATGGTCTGATGATGCTATGGTCTGATGATGCTTTGGTCTGATGTTGCTATGGTCTGATGTTGCTATGGTCTGATGATGCTATGGTATGATGATGATATGGTCTGATGATGCTATGGTCTGATGATGCTATGGTCTGATGTTGCTATGGTATGATGTTGCTATGGTCTGATGATGCTATGGTCTGATGATGCTATGGTCTGATGATGCTATGGTCTGATGATGCTATGGTATGATGATGATATGGTCTGATGATGCTATGGTCTGATGATGCTATGGTCTGATGTTGCTATGGTCTGATGATGCTATGGTCTGATGATGCTATGGTCTGATGATGCTAGTCTTCTGATGTTGCTATGGTCTGATGATGCTATGGTCTGATGTTGCTATGGTCTGATGTTGCTATGGTCTGATGATGCTATGGTCTGATGATGCTATGGTCTGATGATGCTATGGTCTGATGATGCTAGTCTTGTGATGATGCTATGGTCTGATGATGCTATGGTCTGATGATGCTAGTCTTGTGATGTTGCTATGGTCTGATGATGCTAGTCTTGTGATGTTGCTATGGTCTGATGATCCTAGTCTTGTGATGATGCTATGGTCTGATGATCCTAGTCTTGTGATGTTGCTATGGTCTGATGATGCTAGTCTTGTGATGTTGCTATGGTCTGATGATGCTAGTCTTGTGATGTTGCTATGGTCTGATGATGCTAGTCTTCTGATGTTGCTATGGTCTGATGATCCTAGTCTTGTGATGATGCTAGTCTTGTGATGTTGCTATGGTCTGATGATGCTAGTCTTGTGATGATGCTAGTCTTGTGATGTTGCTATGGTCTGATGATGCTAGTCTTGTGATATTGCTATGGTCTGATGATGCTAGTCTTGTGATGTTGCTATGGTCTGATGATGCTAGTCTTATGATGTTGCTATGGTCTGATGATGCTAGTCTTCTGATGATGCTAGTCTTGTGATGTTGCTATGGTCTGATGATGCTAGTCTTCTGATGTTGCTATGGTCTGATGATGCTAGTCTTGTGATGATGCTAGTCTTGTGATGTTGCTATGGTCTGATGATGCTAGTCTTGTGATATTGCTATGGTCTGATGATGCTAGTCTTGTGATGTTGCTATGGTCTGATGATGCTAGTCTTGTGATGTTGCTATGGTCTGATGATGCTAGTCTTCTGATGTTGCTATGATTTTCTGTGTCACCAGGAGCTCCAGGAGCTGATTGGTCAGCACCCTCATGCACTTCCTGTTCAGAAGACCTGGCTGGAGGCCTGCTTCTCTACACAGAGACAAGTCAACACCACCAAGTTCCTGCACTGCTTTAAATGATGTATCTCTTCAGTACTATAACACGCAGGAGATGTGAGCCTGCAGGAGCCACGGATCAATTCCTTTTGCAGTACTCCCTTTCTCCCGCTACAATACTACTTAACATACTCAACTGATTACACTGAAGTAGAGAACATTCCTTTACTCTGCTTTTTATTTGTATACATGTTTATCAATTATTTTAATTTGAAATGTATTTTGGTAGTTGCAGGCAGCCTAGTAGTTACAGCGTTGGGCCAGTAACTGAAAGGTTGCTGGATCGAATCCCGGAGCTGACAAGGTAAACATCTGTCATTCTGCCCCTTAGCAAGGCAGTTAACCCCCTGTTCCCCAAGCTCTGAAGACATGGGTGTCGATTAAGGAAGCCTCCCCCCGCACCTCTCTGATTGAGGGGTTAAATGTGGAAGACACATTTCAGTTGAATGCATTCAGTTGTACAACTGACTAGGTATCTCCCTTTCCTTATCATTAGGTGTTCTCTATATCAGTGGTTCCCAACATTTTTCAGATACTGTCCCTGAGGTACCCCTATGGCTGGGAACCAATGCTGTTTATCTGACCAAGTACCACTCTAAAGTGATATGTTATGGAACAGAGAGGTGGGGCTTATAGAAAAGGGGCGTGGCATGATGCTCCAGCTGTAGAGGTCAATGAGGTATAAAAGAACTGGGAACTGCTTCCAAGATGGACATCTGTTGTTTTTAATGTAATCTGCTCATGTTGGCATATGCTGTTTTGTGGTCACTCCCATCTGCTTGACAGAGCCGGTAACACCTGATCACTAGCGCTGTGTGCACTGGCGCTAGCAGCAATGACGTCATCCAGAAGCATTGCTGCTAGCGCTGTGTGCACTGGCGCTAGCAGCAATGACGTCATCCAGAAGCATTGAATGATTAGCGCTGTGTGCACTGGCGCTAGCAGCAATGACGTCATCCAGAAGCATTGCTGATTAGCGCTGTGTGCACTAGCGTGTGCACTGGGCGCAGCAATGACGTCATCCAGAAGCATTGCTGCTAGCGCTGTGTGCACTGGCGCTAGCAGCAATGACGTCATCCAGAAGCATTGCTGCTAGCGCTGTGTGCACTGGCGCTAGCAGCAATGACGTCATCCAGAAGCATTTGCTGCTAGCGCTGTGTGCACTGGGCGCTAGCAGCAATGACGTCATCCAGAAGCATTGAATGATTAGCGCTGTGTGCACTGGCGAATGATTAGCTGTGTGCAATGACGTCATCCAGAAGCATTGAATGATTAGCGCTGTGTGCACTCCAGAAGCATTGAATGATTAGCGCTGTGTGCACTGGGCGCTAGCAGCAATGACGTCATCCAGAAGCATTGAATGATTAGCGCTGTGTGCACTGGGCGCTAGCAGCAATGACGTCATCCAGAAGCATTGAATGATTAGCGCTGTGTGCACTGGGCGCTAGCAGCAATGACGTCATCCAGAAGCATTGAATGATTAGCGCTGTGTGCACTGGCGCTAGCAGCAATGACGTCATCCAGAAGCATTGAATGATTAGCGCTGTGTGCACTGGGCGCTAGCAGCAATGACGTCATCCAGAAGCATTGAATGATTAGCGCTGTGTGCACTGGCGCTAGCAGCAATGACGTCATCCAGAAGCATTGAATTATTAAATGTTCAGCTGTCAGTGATGGGAAACAATTTGTTCTCAGACAATTAGAAGAAAAAAAGCACTGGATATTTTTGGCACAAAGGTGATAACGAGTGTCTTTTTCGGATTTTGTCCTTTTGTGCTTTGCTCGGCTTGGTAGCAACACAACATGGCAGCAGCAACAACGCAATGTGACCAACAGGCACAACCACAGCGGTCCTTGCTATGCTATCTGGAATCCTTGGGACGTCCACAACCTAACTTTTACATTTCAGATTACTGGATGTTATTTGGGACAGCCCAAGGATCCCAAATAGCATAGAAAGGTCTGCTGTGGTTGTGCCTGTTGGTCACATTGCGTATATATATATATGTGTGATGTATTGTTGTCTACGCCCAATAATGTTTGTACCGTTTTGTGCTGCTGCCATGCTATGTTGAAGTTTACATCCACCTTAGCCAAATACATGCACCTCTAGGAGACAGAACGCGTCTCCTTCCTGAGCGGATTCATGGTGTTTATACTTGCGTACTGTTTGTACAGATGAACGAGGTACCTTCAGGCGTTTGAACATTACTCCCAAGGATGAACCAGACTTGTGGAGGTCAAAAAATAAAATTCTGACATCTTGGCTGATTTCTTTTGATTTTCCCATTATGACAAGCAAAGAGGCACGGTGATAGAAGTTAGGCCTTGAAATACATCCACAGTTACACCTCCAATTGACTCATGATGTCAATTAGCCTATCATAAGCTTCTAAAGCCTTGACAATGTGCCAAGCTGTTTAAAGGCACAGTCAACTTAGTGTATGTAAACTTCTGACCCACTGGAATTGTGATACAGTGAATTATAAATGAAATAATCTGTCTAAACAATTGTTGGAAAAATTACTTCTGTCATGCACAAAGTAGATGTCCTAACCGACTTGGCAACACTAGTTTGTTAACAAGAAATTTGTGGAGTGGTTGAAAAACGAGTTCTAATAGCTCTACAAAGTGTAACTTCAACTGTCTAAGTGTTGAACATTCAAATATTTTTAAGCACCAAGGAGAAAAGACAGCATTTGCGTGTTACATAAATTGCATAGTTTATTTACAAAAAAAAAAACTGCAATTTGACATACCAGGTATCAAGCAGAAATGGACTTGATTTGTGCCCATCAATATTATAAACTTACAGTATCATATTTATGCTCGTATATATTATGTTAACTAATAGCAAAGAAAAGTTTTGGAATTGGCCTAATCAAGACCATTTTAAATCTGTGTGACATGATCCCCTTCGGATGGATCATTTTAGAATGTCAGTATACTAGCGAGTACACAGTGCAGGTTTTAATCATGAGCAGAGGGACCGCCTATGTGACAATTTATCCCTGGTAGATTTAAACCAGCATAATTATGCGGTTCTGGTGAGAACTGACAAAATGTTTCACAAACTCTTCCGTGTTGAGGGAGCGTGCCCTCGACTCAACACTGAGAATTCTGAGCTGACTTAACCTGTCATCGACCATTGTTGTCCTAAGGTGGTTTAAATCCATTTTAAAGCTGAGAAGCTTCTCTCGCAAGAAGCACTGCTGACTGGTGTAACAGAAATCTTACAAAGTCAAAATAGCTCATGGAAGACCTCTTTATAAGGCTCTAGAAACACAACCAAGTCAAGGAGAGTAGATGGTCTGTCCCTTCCACTTCTCTCCTATCAAGAAGCCGCTTGGTTTGATGAACCTCATGTTTGAAGTACTCTAAATCTGACTCAAATGTCTGAGCGAAGGCAAACAGAGGCTCCTCATTGAAGAATGTTGTCCTCTTTGGGTTGAGAGACTGGACTCCTTGCATTATCTCATAATCCTTCTTTGAAAAACGCCTCTGCAGCTCAGCTGTGAGACTGTCAAGCACCTGATTAAAGACAGCTCTATGGAAACGCCTCTGCAGCTCAGCGGTGAGACTGTCGAGCACCTGATTAAAGACAGCTCTATGGAAACGCCTCTGCAGCTCAGCTGTGAGACTGTCGAGCACCTGATTAAAGACAGCTCTATGGAAAACGCCTCTGCAGCTCAGCGGTGAGACTGTCAAGCACCTGATTAAAGACAGCTCTATGGAAAACGCCTCTGCAGCTCAGCGGTGAGACTGTCGAGCACCTGATTAAAGACAGCTCTATGGAAAACGCCTCTGCAGCTCAGCGGTGAGACTGTCGAGCACCTGATTAAAGACAGCTCTATGGAAGATCTCACTATCACATTGGTCACTATGTTTCTGTCCTAAAGTGCTCATCAATGATTTGTGGAATCACAAGCTTGTTTTAGACTGTCTTTTACACACTGTTTGTACACTTATGTTGCAGTGCTCTGCAATCTCTTTCCATAGTTCTCCATAGTAACCCTACCTTCTGTAGTCCTGTAATGGGTCTGTAAGGGCACCTACTAGACCCACAGCACCTACTAGATCTAGACCTTGCTAGGTCTAGAGAGCTTGGTTGATGCGTGTCAGAAAGACGTTTGGCATCACCAAGCACTTTCCAAAAGAAGGAAGACCCCTGAGAAAGACGGCCCCTTGCCTGCACTGATCTATCACCACTATGTTCAAGTGTGGTATCCTGTAGCACTCTCAGAACTGCAGGAAGCCCGTCCCTCAGATTACGGCATGCCATGTATCTGCATGCCCACCTTCCATCCGTAAGTCTCCGTAGTTCCCCGGGCTGCTGCTGCGGATTCAGCTCTTTCTGAACTGCAAGCCACTTGAGATGAACGTACGAGCCAGATACTAAGTTAGAAAGCTTCTGCAGGAGGCACTGATTTTTACAGCATCGACAAGAACCAAATTCAAACAGTGTGCATTACAGTGCACATAAAATGTAAATCTTGCACTGTTTTAAATCCGTGCAGACACACCAGAATGATTTCCGCTCATGCATTCAAATGGAGATTAAACCCAGAATCTTTAAACAGCGCCTTTTCCTAGGTACAAAAACCTGACTGATGTGAAGGCAGATTCAGGTGTATTGGGCAGAGAAAAATACTGACATGCGAAACAAGAATCTTGATTTACAGAATATTCAAGCCATGAATAGTCCTTTATACAAGGAGCTGGAGAAAGCCCTTTTCCTAGTACCATGCTGAGTTCTGGGAAATGTTTTCAAACACGGCTGTGCAGGACCTTCTTCTCTGGATCATGTAATGTCTGAAATACACGTTAAATAATGTGTCATATCTCCATGGAAACGCATAATTAAGGGATCCACAAGATTAGAATATAACAGCTGCTAACTGAAATGTGAAGTTTAAGTAAAGGCCTGTCCTACCATTGGGTGTAGTTTAAAGTAAAGGCCTGTCCTACCATGGGATTATTTTGGAACAGCACATCTGGTGCTTGATACAGTTGGGAGGGGCTTGATGACATCTCCTGGCAGCTCTGGCTCACTGTCTTGCTCAGAACCAGAGGTCTCTGCGTCATCCCTTGATACAGTTGGGAGGGGCTTGATGACATCTCCTGGCAGCTCTGGCTCACTGTCTTGCTCAGAGCCAGAGGTCTCAGTCATCCCTTGATACAGTTGGGAGGGGCTTGATGACATCTACTAGCAGCTCTGGCTCACTGTCTTGCTCAGAGCCAGAGGTCTCAGTCATCCCTTGATGCATCTATTACATTAAAATAACAAGAATCATTAGTGTAGAATCACAATAAAAATGTCACAGCCATCAAAACAAGAACACACATGAATCAACAACCAACATTTTAAAGTGAGGCTTAATCTGACAACATATTCTATTACAAACTGAAGCTCAACTTAAATGCTGAACTGGTCATGTGACTGACTGCCTGGTAGCTGCTCTGACCTGGTGGTGGTAGACTGGGACCTTGTGATGTCTGACCACACTGACTAGCCTCAGGTAGGGAGTCGCTCTGACCTGGTGGTGGTAGACTGGGACCTTGTGATGTCTGACCACACTGACTAGCCTCAGGTAGGGAGTCGTTCTGACTTGGTGGTGGTAGACTGGGACCTTGTGATGTCTGACCACACTGACTAGCCTCAGGTAGGGAGTCGCTCTGACCTGGTGGTGGTAGACTGGGACCTTGTGATGTCTGACCACACTGACTAGCCTCAGGTAGGGAGTCGCTCTGACCTGGTGGTGGTAGACTGGGACCTTGTGATGTCTGACCACACTGACTAGCCTCAGGTAGGGAGTCGCTCTGACCTGGTGGTGGTAGACTGGGACCTTGTGATGTCTGACCACACTGACTAGCCTCAGGTAGGGAGTCGCTCTGACCTGGTGGTGGTAGACTGGGACCTTGTGATGTCTGACCACACTGACTAGCCTCAGGTAGGGAGTCGCTCTGGGGTCCGGTGGTGATGCAAGGTCTGGGGTCTGTTTGTGCTTCTTTAAAAAGAAGTCCGATATCTCTCCCTTTCTTTTCATGTTTAATTGACCCTATGCAAAAATTAGACTGTATATGGTTACATCTAAGCATCCAATTACCCACATTTTAGTCCAAATATCATGACTACCTTAAAATCAACTACCAGTCTAGGTTACTATTATATAATGACTAGCCCTACTCTGCAGTAAGTTACTATTATATAATGGCTAGCCCTACTCTGCAGTAAGTTACTATTAGATAATGACTAGCCCTACTCTGCAGTAAGTTACTATTATATAATGACTAGCCCTACTCTGCAGTATGTTACCATTAGATAATGACTAGCCCTACTCTGCAGTAAGTTACTATTAGATAATGACTAGCCCTACTCTGCAGTAAGTTACTATTATATAATGACTAGCCCTACTCTGCAGTAAGTTACTATTATATAATGACTAGCCCTACTCTGCAGTAAGTTACTATTAGATAATGACTAGCCCTACTCTGCAGTAAGTTACTATTAGATAATGGCTAGCCCTACTCTGCAGTAAGTTACTATTAGATAATGGCTAGCCCTACTCTGCAGTAAGTTACTATTAGATAATGACTAGCCCTACTCTGCAGTAAGTTACTATTAGATAATGACTAGCCCGACTCTGCAGTAAGTTACTATTAGATAATGGCTAGCCCGACTCTGCAGTAAGTTACTATTAGATAATGACTAGCCCTACTCTGCAGTATGTTACTATTATATAATGACTAGCCCTACTCTGCAGTAAGTTACTATTATATAATGACTAGCCCTACTCTGCAGTATGTTACCATTAGATAATGACTAGCCCGACTCTGCAGTAAGTTACTATTATATAATGACTAGCCCTACTCTGCAGTATGTTACCATTAGATAATGACTAGCCCTACTCTGCAGTAAGTTACTCAGCTAGCTATCATTTCTTACACCTTGATGATAGCAAACGGGCTATCTGCTAACTGTGGTAATCGTTTGACTAACATATTGATAATAACAATTGTTTGTTTTGAGTTCAAGTACGTAAATCTAAGTTAATTGATTTCAAATGGCTTAATGTTAACTTGCTGAACCCTGACAGCTGTAGCCTACTAGTTACCCCACATTAGCGCAACATTCATATACTGTCATTTACGACACTGCACTGTATATGAGTGTATTACTAGCACAGATGTAAACTATGTTAGGCTAAATTGGGAACCGATCTCTCTTATCTGATTAACTCTGTTAACTGTCTGGAGCCAAAGGCCTAAAGTTAACTTACAGTGACTCAACTTTCGTAAAAGTTGTTAAGGAAACCTAAACCCGATGCGAAATCTTAACTTACTTCAAATATGCTTTCGCCAATCGCGAAAGGAGCTTGTGGAAATATTCACTTTGTTACGCTCGCCCCTATGAAGAGGGAACGCAACACCCTGCTACAACTCAACGTGAAGTGAAAGAGGTATGGACTGTAGATGTGAGTAAGGATGACAAGACAGAATTGACCGTTTACTAGGAATTTATTCCTTCACACGGTAATATGGGGAAAAGGCTGGACGGAACCAAAGCAAAGAAAGTAAATATCAAAGCCCCCTCTCCTATCTAACCTGCCTAACCACTACTTACCTAACTTAGCATCACCTGGTGCACTAACCAAAATACAGGGGGTGGTCCGCCCAGGTCTTACCTAGTGTGCCTAGATAGTGAATATTGTAGCGACCCACACAGACAGCTGTGTGTTATGTGTTAGGCTAGGAGGTGGTTGTGTTGTACTGACCAGTACCCGGTGTTCGCGGGGTCCGACATGCCAATCAACCTGCTATCTGCCAATCACGGGAATGCCTGGAATGTTCTGATGCCGGGCATCCTGGTGGTTGGTGGAGTGGCGTGGAGGGGGCGGGGCATTGGAAGTTAAGGTTCAGCCTTTGTTCTCTCTCTTACGTCTGGGCTTCACAAGAGAAGGTCACGGTTGGATTGTGGGGTATCTTTAATTTATTTACACAGTAGCCTGAACCCTTTGTCTGGACAATTGTTCCTTTATGATCTAGTCAGGTCGTTACAATATATTACAGGTATATGTATGCCTGCGGGTCTCTTGCCTAAGCACTCCCTATGTGCCTTCCCCTTCCCCCCTGGGAACAAATGACACAATATTACAAACCACTTCACAACAAAACTGGGAAGAAAACTAACTCAGGACATTAAATAAGCTCTCTCTGAGCAACAAACGAACACAGGACATACCAAATCTCTTAGCAACAACCCAACATGATATAAGCATCAGCCTCCTATCTCTCAGCGGAAGTCTCTCTGAGCAAAAAAAAAATCTCCTGAATAACAGAACAGTGGCTTTTATAACTGGAGGAGTCTAGTGGGATTCAGCTGTAACTTGGCGAGCGGGCGGGGTCAGCTCCAATTAGCCGTGGAGTCGACCAATCAGCTGTTTGGGAGATTTCAGGAAGCCATCTCCTAGAACACACACTCAAATACACAAACTACAACACAGAAACTAGGGAACGGAACATTCTTCTGTATGTTCTTTTTCTGTATCTAGCAACCAACATTAATATACTCTCTTCCTCGATTTGAAAAATGTGCCGCCGAAAGTGAAAATAAATGCTTCTTTCAACAAGAGGTGAAATGAGATGTCAATCAGCATTAAACTGCCAGTAGCGAATGACATATTTGGGACACCCCTCTGGTTCCGCCCCTGGTCCTTATTGAACCTCAGATTGTTGTTCTTTACATAGTCATTATTCCATGTCCGATCCCTCACTGTCCTGGAGATGAATCTCATAGTCACTGGACGCGGTGGTTCTCCCCATCTCTCAGCCTACCCCGGCTGTCACGGATCCCTCTGGAACTTTCATTGCGAACACCATACGTGTGCCCCCTATTCCCACTGATTGTATTTGTATAAGTGTGCTCTTTATTTAACATGTTGGGGTTGATTATTCTTACAATGTCCGTTGGTGCGTGTGAGTACGTATGACTGCAAGCATATGAATGAGTTTCAGCAAAAGCTATTTCCTCCTTGGAAGTCTCACATCCAATATCTCCGCAACAGTTTGGTTATGATCTTAATCCATTCTGCTAGCAATGCAGGTGTTAGCGATGGCTTGATTAATGACAAAATGATTCAAAATAGCTACATTGTATAGGTATATAATTTTGTTTGTTGCAACTGCAGCCTAAAATGATTCATGTGAGAACCGCTATTGTTCCTCAGCTATAAATGTTACCTCTCGTGCTGCCATCAACGTGTTGAGTTTGGCATGACGTATACAGATCTATGCAAACAACGTCAGTTATTGACCGAAGACAGGAGGCTGGGCTTGGTGAACTTTTCTCTCTTGGCAGTGTCACTTGAGCGAGTGTCGAGACATACATACCATACCGACTCTTCGATTTTCAACTTTTTGAACAAACCGTCAGATCTGGACTAAAATCCTTCTTTTGAACATGAGGTAGGTGAAATAGCACTCTAGAGCACTCATAGCACTCATATTAACCAGAGCACTGTGCCCTGGTTAATATGAGATGTGGATCTCATCTTTTTCACTTACACCAGGAAGCTACTCTGAAAATACAGTTTACCAATCTATCAATTACTTCACAATGGAAGAAGTTAAACAGCACTAAAGCTACCCTTAAATATGCACTGTGCAGAAATTGCTCCTGGTTGCTAAAATTATCATAGTTAACCTAATTTCAGTGTATGTAACAGAACAAATAGTCATTATGTAGATAATCATTGTACCATCTACACCCTTGTGAAATATATATTTCCATAACTAAATATTGTATTTTCAGCTGTTTGAAGCGGGTTTACAAAACTGAAAGTAAAAGACAAACTAATCTTAAGAACGGGAAGCATAGAAATAGCACGCATAGAACAGCTCTACTGCTTCTTAGATTTGCTTTCAAAGAGAATGAAAGATCTATGACTCACATTTCTATGTGAATTTGGTGCGGTTCCCCCAAAAATCTTTAAGAAAAATATAGTTTACTTAACTGGAGTTACTTTTTAAAATGAGTTTGCTACATCCAGATACTTAGTTAAAAATTGTCTTATGCAAATCTGGAATGTCATTGAATACAAAATTGCAAGAACAGATCACTATTGGATCATATGTTACCACAAGCTGATTTAGCCTATTTAAAAACTTTTTCGAAAGTGAGAATTAGGCACTTGTGACGGTGAAAAAGGAAATGATTGCCTATGTTAACCAAGTATTGTGTAATTCCAGTAGTTACCTACACCCCTAGATGGCAAAAAAGTAATCAACTACTGAAAACACTACCTAGATTTGAATTTGTTCAACTACCACCAAGCTACTGCTAAAATGGAGCTAAATTACTAGTTGAAGTGCATGTAGTCTGCTAAATGACTTAAATGTAAATGTAAATGTAGTTAACTACTCTCCAATGCCTTTATGTATCCACCGCAGTATGGGATCTGGTAATGTTTCTTTCCCAACGTTTATATGTTATTGGTAAAGATTTGTTGCAATAAAAAAACGAATAATTTCCTGAATATTTTGTTCTGAATGTACAATTGCAAGGCTTGTCTAGCTCTGGTCCAGGTGCGTCTTCTAGCTCTAGTCCAGGGTGTAATGCACATGCATGTAGTATTTTCCATGTCAGAATCAGAAAGTCAACTTCTGACATTTTAAATTCAGTGTCACAATAAAAGCTTCTGAAAGTTCATTTTGATAACTGACAGACCGTAGATCTGAACACAGGAAAGCGACAGGAAGAGGCACCAATCGAAATTGCACTCAATGCAGATTTTTGCGGTCGATAGGATAGATGTCTCGGGGGCAGTTTCTGTGCACCTTTGCATGCGCTGCTGCTCACGCAGGGTGTGACCATGTCAAGCAGAATGTGAACTGTTGGAAAATATGAGTTCAGCTTCTGTTCTGAATCAGGGTCAACGCTACTGCCACTGCTGTTTCAGTGGAAAACGTGACTGACTACAATGACTTCATCAGCAAAACGTTCTGAGATGTATAGCCTCTAGGCCAGGGGTCTGCAACAGGCCAAAACCGGCCCGCAAGTGATTTTATTTTTACATTCTCTTTATGCCTTTATTTATGGTCAATTTGCAGTGTGTTCATTATATTCCGTCCCCTGACCATATATTCCGTCCCCTGCTCTATACTTTGTGCATCACACCTGGAGACGGAACAGATACCTCTTTCCCAAACCATAATAAATTATAAATACTCAGATTCAATCAAGCTGTCAAAAACCCAAACCTGTCCTCACCTTAAATATTTTATTAAATGACTCAGGTTTCATTACACCAATGTAACCATGTAAAAACACAGAACTTCTGATGGTTGGTTATCCGTCTATGTAAAAACACAGAACTTTGTAAAAGAGCTGGAATGTTGTGTACCTGAATATTGTAGTTGCCTAGACTACCTGAGGCCAGCCAGCTTTCTCACATATCATAAACTTGAACTTTTATAACTCTGGACTGACTGTATGGTTTCTAACCTAGAATTTATAAACCTGGACTGTGTGCCTGCATGATGTGTCCCAAATGACACCCTTTACCCTATATAGTGCCCTTCTTTTGCACTAAATGGGGAATAGAGAGCCATTTGCAGACATGTATGCCTACAATCAAGACACATATTAACATTAAATGAGGATATGTTGATGGTTTGGTTTCCCATCAGTGAGAGTCGAGTTTGTATTTCCACTGAACTCGCATCACGTCCTCCTCCCCACTAGTGCTACTAGATAACAGACTATACTGCTGGTAAATTACTGATACAGGTTCAGAAAAGTCCCTTTGAGCAGAGTAGCTGTAGGTGGCACGGCACGTTGACTCAATAGCCTTTACATTTTAAATTCATTTGCCAAAATGACTATATCAAATCAAGCTTCATTAATGCAGCACATTTCAGACATGGAATGCAAAAACTAACAAAACACAATGAAAATAAAAGCTGAAATAGTTACTACACAACAAACATAAGATAAACAAAAGAATGACACAAACTGAACAACTAAAAAGCACACTAAGGAAAAGCAAAGCTAAAAAGGTGTTTTAAAATCCCTTTTAAATATGTCCACAGTTTCAGCCCCCCTCAGGTTCTCTGGCAGGCTATTCCAGAGGCTGGGGGCATAGTAACTAAAGGCTGTCTCTCCATGCCTCTTGGTCCCCCTCAGGTTCTCTGGCAGGCTATTCCAGAGGCTGGGGGCATAGTAACTAAAGGCTGTCTCTCCATGCCTCTTGGTCCAAGGCTTTAGGATAGTCAAAAGGCTGCCTCTCCATGCCTCTTGGTCCAAGGCTTTAGGATAGTCAAAAGGCTGTCTCTCCATGCCTCTTGGTCCCCCTCAGGTTCTCTGGCAGGCTATTCCAGAGGCTGGGGGCATAGTAACTAAAGGCTGCAGGCTATTCCAGAGGCTGGGGGCATAGTAACTAAAGGCTGTCCAAGGCTTTAGGATAGTCAAAAGGCTGCCTCTCCATGCCTCTTGGTCCAAGGCTTTGGGATAGTAAAAGGGCTGTCTCTCCATGCTGCTTGGTCCTAGGCTTTGGGATAGTTAAAAGGCTGTCTCTCTATGCCTCTTGGTCCTGGGCTTTGGGAAAGTTAAAAGGCCAGAGGACCTGAGGGACCTACTGGGTACATAACTTAAAGCATGTCTGATCATGTATTGGGGTGCATAATCATGGATTGAGTTGAAAACCAATAGAAGAATCTTCAAATTAATTCTAAAACTCGCAGCCAAAACAGAGACCTTAACTGGTGTAATGTGTGTTCTCCATCTGGTCTTGGTCAGTACCCTGCAGCATTCTGTATGTTTTGGACAGTTGAAAACAGAGAATCTTCAAATTAATTCATTAAACTGGTGTAATGTGTGTTCTCCATCTGGTCTTGGTCAGTACCCTGCAGCATTCTGTATGTTTTACAGTACAGAGACCATTAAACTGGTGTAATGTGTTCTCTGTCTGGTCTTGGTCAGTACCCTGCAGCATTCTGTATGTTTTACAGTACAGAGACCATTAAACTGGTGTAATGTGTGTTCTCTGTCTGGTCTTGGTCAGTACCCTGAAGCATTCTGTATGTTTTACAGTACAGAGACCATTAAACTGGTGTAATGTGTTCTCCGTCTGGTCTTGGTCAGTACCCTGCAGCATTCTGTATGTTTTACAGTACAGAGACCATTAAACTGGTGTAATGTGTTCTCTGTCTGGTCTTGGTCAGTACCCTGAAGCATTCTGTATGTTTTACAGTACAGAGACCATTAAACTGGTGTAATGTGTGTTCTCCGTCTGGTCTTGGTCAGTACCCTGAAGAATTCTGTATGTTTTACAGTACAGAGACCATTAAACTGGTGTAATGTATTCTCTGTCTGGTCTTGGTCAGTACCCTGCAGCATTCTGTATGCTTTACAGTACAGAGACCATTAAACTGGTGTAATGTGTTCTCTGTCTGGTCTTGGTCAGTACCCTGAAGCATTCTGTATGTTTTACAGTACAGAGACCATTAAACTGGTGTAATGTGTTCTCTCCGTCTAGTCTTGGTCAGTACCCACGCTGTAGCATTCTGTATGTTTTACAGTACAGAGACCATTAAACTGGTGTAATGTGTTCTCTGTCTGGTCTTGGTCAGTACCCACGCTGTAGCATTCTGTATGTTTTACAGTTGACCAATGGCTTTCTTGGGTAGACCAGACAGGAGAGCAATACAGTAGTCAAGCCTGCTTGTAATGAAAGCATGGATGAGTCTCTATCATCCTGAGAGAGAAACGGCTGCACCTTGGAGATGTTCCTCGGGTGGTAAAAAAGCTAATTTGGTCACATTCCTAATGTGGGCTTTGAAATTTTGTAAAGAATCGAAAATAACTCATTTTTTTAACCTGGTGTTTTATCTTTATTTCCTGTGAATTAAAATGTGCGGCCAGCTTCTCTCTTTGTGCTTTGGCTCCAACAATCAGCACCTCGGTCTTGATTTAGCTGGAGGAAGTTGTGAGTATTGCAATCACTAATACTGTCTAATAATTTATCCGTGGAGCTGAAATCCTCTTGTGACACAGACATGTAACGTTGTGTATCGTCTGTGGAGGAAAGCTCACATAACTTTGCTGGGGTCGGATTTATCATCAATGGTCAAGAAGAGCGCTCAAATTATTCTCATTAGTGATCGTTATAAAATGACCCCATTTGGCATTTCTAGTTGTTCTCAAAATATCATAGTGGACCTGCAACTTTGACTTTCTCCACTTCTGCTCTGTCTTTCTGCAATGTCTCTTTAATTGATTAGTTTCCTCGCTCATATACGGGGCTCTCCATTTGGATGTGTCCTTTTTCAACCTTACTTGAGCTATGGCATCAATGGTAGTCTAGTGGTTAGAGCGTTGGACTAGTAACCGAAAGGTTGCAAGATCAAATCCCCGAGCTGACAATATAAACATCTGTCGCTCTGCCCCTGAACAGGCAGTTAACCCACTGTTCCTAAGCCATCATTGAAAATTAGTCATTTGTTCTTATCTGACTTGCCTCGTTAAATAGGTTAAGGTTAAAAAAAAATGACTATTAAAGTTATCAACTAAATCATCACAGGAGGAAGGCAGAATAGGTGGTGGAGTATTGTTCACTAAATAAAATCTGTAGCAACTTCAGAGGCCAGATAGCGTTTCTTAATAATGTGTTTCTTAATAATGCATTCAGTATTACCCTGTGCTGTGGGCAACAAGGTAGTAGAAAGCAACATCAACAATAGAGGATATGTCAATAGAAAGCCCCTTGGTAATAACCAGGTCCAGAGTATGGCTGTGGTTATGGGTGGGCCTAGTAGAAAGCCCCTTGGTAATAACCAGGTCCAGAGTATGGCTGTGGTTATGGGTGGGCCTAGTAGAAAGCCCCTTGGTAATAACCAGGTCCAGAGTATGGCTGTGGTTATGGGTGGGCCTAGTAGAAAGCCCCTTGGTAATAACCAGGTCCAGAGTATGGCTGTGGTTATGGGTGGGCCTAGTAGAAAGCCCCTTGGTAATAACCAGGTTCAGAGTATGGCTGTGGTTATGGGTGGGCCTAGTAGAAAGCCCCTTGGTAATAACCAGGTTCAGAGTATGGCTGTGGCTATGGGTGGGCCCAGTAGAAAGCCCCCTGGTAATAACCAGGTCCAGAGTATGGCTGTGGTTATGGGTGGGCCCAGTAGAAAGCCCCTTGGTAATAACCAGGTCCAGAGTATGGCTGTGGTTAAGGGTGGGCCCAGTAGAAAGCCCCTTGGTAATAACCAGGTCCAGAGTATGGCTGTGGTTATGGGTGGGCCCAGTAGAAAGCCCCTTGGTAATAACCAGGTCCAGAGTATGGCTGTGGTTAAGGGTGGGCCCAGTAGAAAGCCCCTTGGTAATAACCAGGTCCAGAGTATGGCTGTGGTTATGGGAGGGCCCAGTAGAAAGCCCCTTGGTAATAACCAGGTCCAGAGTATGGCTGTGGTTATGGGTGGGCCCTGTAGAAAGTCTATTGGTAATAACCAGGTCCAGAGTTTGGCCACAGTTATGGGTGGGCCCAGTAGAAAGCCCCTTGGTAACATGGTCCAGAGTTTGGCTGTGGTTATGGGAGGGCCCAGTAGAAAGCCCCCTGGTAACAACCAGGTCCAGAGTTTGGCTGTGGTTATGGGTGGGCCCAGTAACATGATGGCTAAAGTTCATAGAGCTCAAAAGATTGACTCCAAGGCCATTGAATTTATCAATATTTTTGTCAACATGAATATTAAAATCGCCCAACACAATGATTTTATCCAAATTCTCAAGGACAATAGACAATAGTTTGGAGAAATGAGTAAAGAAAGTGGGGCAGTACTTTGGTTGCCTATACAGGGTTATGGCCAGTACTGGTGGCTGACATTTAAACAGTATAACATGATGCTCTGGTCTGGTGGCTGACATTTAAACAGTATAACATGATGCTCTGGTCTGGTAGCTGACATTTAAACAGTATAACATGATGCTCTGGTCTGGTGGCTGACATTTAAACAGTATAACATGATGCTCTGGTCTGGTGGCTGACATTTAAACAGTATAACATGATGCTCTGGTCTGGTGGCTGACATTTAAACAGTATAACATGATGCTCTGGTGGCTGACATTTAAACAGTATAACATGATGCTCTGGTAGCTGACATTTAAACAGTATAACATGATGCTCTGGTCTGGTGGCTGACATTTAAACAGTATAACATGATGCTCTGGTCTGGTGGCTGACATTTAAACAGTATAACATGATGCTCTGGTCTGGTGGCTGACATTTAAACAGTATAACATGATGCTCTGGTCTGGTGGCTGACATTTAAACAGTATAACATGATGCTCTGGTCTGGTGGCTGACATTTAAACAGTATAACATGATGCTCTGGTCTGGTGGCTGACATTTAAACAGTATAACATGATGCTCTGGTAGCTGACATTTAAACTGTATAACATGATGCTCTGGTAGCTGACATTTAAACAGTATAACATGATGCTCTGGTAGCTGACATTTAAACAGTATAACATGATGCTCTGGTCTGGTGGCTGACATTTAAACAGTATAACATGATGCTCTGGTCTGGTGGCTGACATTTAAACAGTATAACATGATGCTCTGGTAGCTGACATTTAAACAGTATAACATGATGCTCTGGTAGCTGACATTTAAACAGTATAACATGATGCTCTGGTCTGGTGGCTGACATTTAAACAGTATAGCATGATGCTCAAAAGACTCAAAGTCGCCAAATGAAATGTCCTTACAGCTGATAGCATTAGTAAAAATATAGGCTTTCCCTTTTTCCTTTTCTGATGGAGTATGAAAAGCTGTAGTCTGGGGGGTGGCTTCAATAAGAGAGGCACTACAGTCTGAAGACAGCCATGTTTCAGTGAGAAACATGCAATCAACTTTGCACTCAGTAATGAGGTCATTCATAAGAAAGGCCTTACTCCGGAGTGGCCCAGAGGTCTAAGACACTGCATCGCAGCGCTAGCTGTGCCACTAGAGATTCTGGGTTCGAGTCCAGGCTCTGTCAGCCGGCCGCGACCAGCGCACAATTGGCCCAGCACCATCCAGGTTAGGGGAGGGTTTGGCCGGCAGGGATGTCCTTGTCCTATCGTGCACTAGCTACTCCTGTGCCGGTCCGGGCGCGGTGCACGCAGACATGGTCGGCAGGTGTACAGTGTTTCCTCCAACACTGCAGCTAGCTTTTGTGTCAAGAAGCAGTGCGGCTTGGTTGGGTTGTGTTTCGGAGAACGCACGGCTCTCTGCCTTCGCCTCTCCCGAGTCCGTATGGGAATTGCAGCGATGAGACAAGACTGTAACTACCAATTGGATACCACAAAATTGGGATGACCACATTTTCTGACCGTCTCCAATCTATCAGAATGGTAGGAGATAACAGTTTGAATAAACTGGCGGCGATAAAGGAACATAAATAAGGTTACTCACAATAACCATAGCCTGTCTGGAGTGTGTTCTGGGATATGTGTCCTGTCTGAGGTATGTTCTGGGATATGTGTCCTGTCTGAGGTATGTTCTGGGATATGTGTCCTGTCTGAGGTATGTTCTGGGATATGTGTCCTGTCTGAGGTATGTTCTGGGATATGTGTCCTGTCTGAGGAATGTTCTGGGATATGTGTCCTGTCTGAGGAATGTTCTGGGATATGTGTCCTGTCTGAGGTGAGGTATGTTCTGGGATATGTGTCCTGTCTGAGGTGTGTTCTGGGATATGTGTCCTGTAGGAGGAGTGTCCTGGGATATGTGTCCTGTCTGAGGAATGTTCTGGGATATGTGTCCTGTCTGAGGTGTGTTCTGGGATATGTGTCCTGTCTGAGGTGTGTTCTGGGATATGTGTCCTGTCTGAAGTGTGTTCTGGGATATGTGTCCTGTCTGAGGTGTGTTCTGGGATATGTGTCCTGTCTGAGGAATGTCCTGGGATATGTGTCCTGTCTGAGGAATGTCCTGGGATATGTGTCCTGTCTGAGGTATGTTCTGGGATATGTGTCCTGTCTGAGGTGTGTTCTGGGATATGTGTCCTGTCTGAAGTGTGTTCTGGGATATGTGTCCTGTCTGAGGTGTGTTCTGGGATATGTGTCCTGTTCTGGGATATGTGTCCTGTCTGAGGAATGTTCTGGGATATGTGTCCTGTCTGAGGTGTGTTCTGGGATATGTGTCCTGTCTGAGGTGTGTTCTGGGATATGTGTCCTGTCTGAAGTGTGTTCTGGGATATGTGTCCTGTCTGAGGTGTGTTCTGGGATATGTGTCCTGTCTGAGGTATGTCCTGGGATATGTGTCCTGTCTGAGGAATGTCTGGGATATGTGTCCTGTCTGAGGTATGTTCTGGGATATGTGTCCTGTCTGAGGTGTGTCTGGGATATGTGTCCTGTCTGAAGTGTGTTCTGGGATATGTGTCCTGTCCTGTCTGAGGAGTGTCCTGGGATATGTGTCCTGTCTGAGGAATGTTCTGGGATATGTGTCCTGTCTGAGGTGTGTTCTGGGATATGTGTCCTGTCTGAGGTGTGTTCTGGGATATGTGTCCTGTCTGAAGTGTGTTCTGGGATATGTGTCCTGTCTGAGGTGTGTTCTGGGATATGTGTCCTGTCTGAGGAATGTCCTGGGATATGTGTCCTGTCTGAGGAATGTCCTGGGATATGTGTCCTGTCTGAGGTATGTTCTGGGATATGTGTCCTGTCTGAGGTGTGTTCTGGGATATGTGTCCTGTCTGAAGTGTGTTCTGGGATATGTGTCCTGTCTGAGGTGTGTTCTGGGATATGTGTCCTGTAGGAGGAGTGTCCTGGGATATGTGTCCTGTCTGAGGAATGTTCTGGGATATGTGTCCTGTCTGAGGTGGTGTCCTGTCTGAGGTGTGTTCTGGGATATGTGTCCTGTCTGAAGTGTGTTCTGGGATATGTGTCCTGTCTGAGGTGTGTTCTGGGATATGTGTCCTGTCTGAGGAATGTCCTGGGATATGTGTCCTGTCTGAGGAATGTCCTGGGATATGTGTCCTGTCTGAGGTATGTTCTGGGATATGTGTCCTGTCTGAGGTGTGTTCTGGGATATGTGTCCTGTCTGAAGTGTGTTCTGGGATATGTGTCCTGTCTGAGGTGTGTTCTGGGATATGTGTCCTGTCTGAGGAATGTCCTGGGATATGTGTCCTGTCTGAAGTGTGTTCTGAGATATGTGTCCTGTCTGAAGTGTGTTCTGGGATATGTGTCCTGTCTGAGGTATGTTCTGGGATATATGTCCTGTCTGAAGTGTGTTCTGGGATATGTGTCCTGTCTGAGGTATGTCCTGGGATATGTGTCCTGTCTGAGGTATGTCCTGGGATATGTGTCCTGTCTGAGGTATGTCCTGGGATATGTGTCCTGTCTGAGGTATGTTCTGGGATATGTGTCCTGTGTGAAGTGTGTTCTGGGATATGTGTCCTGTCTGAGGTATGTCCTGGGATATGTGTCCTGTCTGAGGAATGTTCTGGGATATGTGTCCTGTCTGAAGTGTGTTCTGGGATATGTGTCCTGTCTGAGGTATGTCCTGGGATATGTGTCCTGTCTGAAGTGTGTTCTGGGATATGTGTCCTGTCTGAAGTGTGTTCTGGGATATGTGTCCTGTCTGAAGTGTGTTCTGGGATATGTGTCCTGTCTGAGGAATGTCCTGGGATATGTGTCCTGTCTGAGGAATGTCCTGGGATATGTGTCCTGTCTGAGGAATGTCCTGGGATATGTGTCCTGTCTGAAGTGTGTCCTGGGATATGTGTCCTGTCTGAGGAATGTCTGAGGAATGTCCTGGGATATGTGTCCTGTCTGAGGAATGTCCTGGGATATGTGTCCTGTCTGAGGAATGTCCTGGGATATGTGTCCTGTCTGAAGTGTGTCCTGGGATATGTGTCCTGTCTGAGGTATGTCTGGGATATGTGTCCTGTCTGAGGTGTGTTCTGGGATATGTGTCCTGTCTGAGGTGTGTTCTGGGATATGTGTCCTGTCTGAGGTGTGTTCTGGGATATGTGTCCTGTCTGAGGTGTGTCCTGGGATATGTGTTCTGTCTGAGGTATGTTCTGGGATATGTGTCCTGTCTGAGGTATGTTCTGGGATATGTGTCCTGTCTGAGGAATGTCCTGGGATATGTGTCCTGTCTGAGGAATGTCCTGGGATATGTGTCCTGTCTGAGGAATGTCCTGGGATATGTGTCCTGTCTGAAGTGTGTTCTGGGATATGTGTCCTGTCTGAAGTGTGTTCTGGGATATGTGTCCTGTCTGAGGAATGTCCTGGGATATGTGTCCTGTCTGAAGTGAAACGTCTATGATTTTTCTACCAATTCAGGATACATCACTATGAAGAGAACTGTGTTCTGGTCATGATGTGTTTGTCCTACATTTTAATCTCAGCCCCCGTCCACGCAGGAGGCCTTTTGCCTCTTGGTAGGCCGTCATTGTAAATAATAATTTGTTCTTAACTGACTTACCTAGTTAAATAAATAAAACATTCATATCCATATTTATGCATTTCTGTGTACTACAGATCAGGGACCATGATGTAATTCTGTTACCGGGTGGAAATCCACTTCCTGCAGTTCAATAACCAACATAGAGTTTGGTGCCACCCCATTGTTTATACATATAGACATCTTTGAATCTTAACTCAGAGAAGATATTTAGGAGTTTTGGGAAAACGTGCCCACAGAGGGGAATTTTACCATCATTCTGTTACATCTGCACTGTTGGAGAAAATGTGTTTTTGTCAAATGTTCATTGTAAATTGTTCAAAGTAGTCCTTGTGCATGGAGTTGTATGGTTTGTTGAACTTTGAAATCATTGGTTTTAGCTCGGCATACTTTTGAAGTGAAAAAAACTGTCATTCTGTTACTGTAGAATTGCCCTCATTCTTTGCTAGCAGGATGTTGTGTGTTGATTTTGGCAGGATGTGTGTTGCCATAAGTTACCTGTGATGTTTATTTTGGCAGGCTGTGTGTTGCCATAAGTTACCTGTGATGTTGATTTTGGCAGGATGTGTGTTGCCATAAGTTACCTGTGATGTTTATTTTGATTTTGGTTACCTGTGATGTTGATTTTGATGTGTTGCCATAAGTTACCTGTGATGTTTATTTTGATGTTGATGATTTGATTTTGGCAGGATGTGTGTTGCCATAAGTTACCTGTGATGTTTATTTTGGCAGGCTGTGTGTTGCTGGGACTTGACAGGAGCTGATCCTCCAGTGGCAGACAGAATGATGCTGCCCACTCCCTGTTACTCAACCACAGCTACTAACAGGTAGGCCTACATGCTACAGTATGTCCTACATGCTACAGTATGTCCTACATGCTACAGTATGTCCTACATGCTACAGTATGTCCTACATGCTACAGTATGTCCTACATGCTACAGTATGTCCTACATGCTACAGTATGTCCTACATGCTACAGTATGTCCTACATGCTACAGTATGTCCTACATGCTACAGTATGTCCTACATGCTACAGTATGTCTATGGGGCATTTCCATGTAAAAGGACACATGAGCACCAACATGTGAAATTCATAGGAGCTTGTCAAATGAAAGATAAGTCTATTTTTTTTGTTGGCGAAATTAAGGTATATATACATTTTTCAACCATTTTCCATCGTAATAATTTAGCAAAAGTGTTTAATTTCTGGTCGAACAGATTGAAAAGCGGTCTTAGAAAACGTTTAGCAGAAAAAGTCTTAAAATGATATTAGAATACATCAATACACAATGTTAATATAATAATAATATAATAATAATATAATAATGTATAACAATGTTGAGGTAAAGCATCCTGACAACTAATATCAACATTTAGTTTGGAGAAATTACTTGCCTTCTGTAAGTTTGAGAAACATTGCCTTGTCATACTATTACCAAAAACCAGAGGCGCAACTTTGGTTTTAGAAATGGGGGGGGACATAATTATAATTTTTTTTTTTTTTATCCAGTCGGATAAACACTCCAAACAGCCTGATCGCTCGGAGGCGTCCACATGGTCCTAAAGCAAACCTTTGCCTTGTTTTGTATCACATTCCAATGATAAAACTGGCGGGGACAGAAATGCCACACACTGTTACTTCAAGATATTTTCTAATTTCTCTCTTTCATGAAGACGAAGGATAATGAAAGTTTACAGAAATAACAAGGTAGACCTACCAATTACCTAAAGTATTTTTACTGATATCAAGTTTTATATCAGTGCTGTCACTAAATTGGTAACGGAATTACTGAAACATTTGTAGGGGAGAGTGGGGTAAGTTTAGCCAAAGAGTTAGTTAATTCACCACTTGTTTCTAGGAAACCATGTCACCATTTCATCGAGTCGGTGAAGGAAGACACCAAATGGAAGTGTTAAGCAAGTCGGTCCAAAAACACAAATTTTTTTACAAAGTCAAATCAATTTTACGCAGCTTTTTTTGAAAGATATCACTAATAGAACTGCATAAGTGTTGCTCTCCACTTTCTGGAGGATGAGTTTTGAAATCAGTGGAATTAGAGTATGATAGAGCTAAGGAGATGGACAATATTCTGCCGTTTGATTGCAAATGAATTCATTAGGCCCTAATCTATGGATTTCACTTTACTGGGAATACAGATATGCATCTTTTGGTCACAGATGCCTTTAATAAAAAGATAGGGGTGTGGATCAGAAAACCAGTCAGTATCTAGTGTGACCACCATTTGCCTCATGTAGCGTGACACATCTCCTTCACATAGAGTTGATCAGGCTGTGGAATGTTGTCCAACATGCTCAATGGGGACATGTCTGGTGAATATGCAGGCCATGGAGGAACTGGGACATTTTCAACTTCCAGGAATTGTGTACAGATTCTTGCGACATGGGGCCGTACATTATCATGCTGAAACATGAGGTGATGGCGGCTGATGAGTAGAACAACAATGGGCCTCAGGATCTCGTCACGGCATCTCTGTGCATTCAAATTGCCATTGATAAAATGCAGCTGTGTTCATTGTCCATAGCTTATGCCTGCCCATACCATAACCCCACCTCCACCATGAGTCACTCCATTCATGACGTTATCATCAGAAAACCGCTTGCCCACACAATGTTATACACCTGGTCTGCGGTTGTAAGGCCGGTTGGACGTTCTGCCAAATTCTCTAAAACGGCGTTGGAGGTGGCTTATGGTAGATAAATTAGCATGAACTTATCTGGCAACCACTCTGGTGGGCTTTCCTGCAGTCAGGATGCCAATTGCACGCTCCCTCAACTTGAGACGTCTGTGGCATTGTGTTATGTGACACAACTGCAAGTTTTTTTGGCCTTTTTATAGTCCCCAGCACAAGGTGCACCTGCATAATGATCAGTTTATTGATATGCCACACCTGTCAGATGGATGGATCTAGGCAAAGGAGAAATGTTCTCAAATTTGTGTATAACATTTGAGAGAAATGCACTTTTTGTGTGGATGGAAAATGTCCGGTATCTTTTATTTCAGCTCATGAAGCACTTTACATATTGAGCTTATATTTGTGTTCAGTGTAGATGGTTTTACGATTGTTCTATACATCAGTTAGGGTCTCTATAAGCTTCAATATCAGGTCCTAAACATGGCATGACAAGTGCATCCTTGTAGCTGTGTGGGCTAATATAGTCAACCTTCTTTCCTTGGGGTTAGTGGAACCAATGGCCACCATACTCCATTCAAATGATGATTACATAGTATTTTTGTAATGTGTCATGCAAAGGAACTCAAGATGGTGCGTTTTTATTGTTCCAGAACAGACCTCATCATGTCCCGTGTATACAAATGTAAAACAAGCAGGGGTCTATCACCCCTTGAGTTTCTCCAGACAACAGGAAGTGAGAGATGGGAAGAAGTCTATATGAGCAGCCCTCATCATGTCCCGTGTATACAAATGTAAAACAAGCAGGGGTCTATCACTCCTTGAGTTTCTCCAGACAACAGGAAGTGAGAGATGAGAAGAAGTCTATATGAGCAGCAGCAAGGGATATTTTTTTGACAATGACACTGAAGAGGTACATTTGACAAAAAAAGATGAAGGAGAAAGGAAACCGCACACTGCTCTTGATAGTATCACTGATATTTAATAAGCTTACATTATCGTACTACGTATTCGTCTGAGCTTTTGTGAATTTCTTAAAATTTACACCCTTACGTGGACCTCGCCGCACCCACATCTGTGAAAATCTAACGGTAGAAATGAGTAGAGAGTAGCAGATGAACACAAGATCTGATAACATGGAGTCTGAGCTTGATAAACATATCAAGAATCTCACAGGCCAGTTTGATGGGCTGGAAACAACATCTCTGTCCCATACAACTGGTCAAGAAATGAAAGGTAATTGATATTGAACAGAGAGATACCACACCCCCATTCCATGAATTACACTTTGACCTTACACTTCAAACAACCCTGGAATGAAATCAATAAACTTTGATGGAAAAGTCTTGTGATAATTCCCATGGAAATCATACTGGAAAATGCTGGATTTGAACATACAAAGAATTGTGTATTAGATAAGTGGGAGAATGATTTTGCTAACCTGTTTTCAGGGAACAATATAGCATCTGTGTTTGATGACTTCTTAAATGATACTTGTAAGGTTATATTCTATTAACGGGAGTGAATTGATCAAAAATACACACACAGCATGTTAACACAAACTAAGAAAAAAAACACATGCTGCAGCTAGGGCTGTGGCGGTCACAAAATTTCGTCAGCCAGTGATTGTCAAGCAAATAACTGTCCGTCTCACAGTAATTGTCAGGCTCCTCGACTCCTCTAACCAGGGTACCTGATCCTGCTGACTCCATTCAATCAGTGTGTAATTCTGTCAGGATGTCAGGATGTCAGGATGTCAGGATGTCAGGATGTGTATGAAGGCGAAGTCGGGTGCAGGAGAGCAGAGTATGATTAAATAAAGCACACGTTATTAAAGTTCCAAACCAGGAGCACAACAAACAAACAAAACAAATAAAACAAACAAAACATGATGGGAAACAGAGGGTTAAATACAAGTAGATTGATTGGGGAAATGAAAACCAGGTGTGTGTGAAGACAAGACAAATGGTTATATGAAAACCAGGTGTGTATGAAGACAAGACAAAATGGATATATGAAAACCAGGTGTGTATGAAGACAAGACAAAATGGATATATGAAAACCAGGTGTGTATGAAGACAAGACGAAATGGATATATGAAAACCAGGTGTGTATGAAGACAAGACAAAATGGATATATGAAAACCAGGTGTGTATGAAGACAAGACAAAATGGATATATGAAAACCAGGTGTGTGTGAAGACAAGACAAAATGGATATATGAAAACCAGGTGTGTGTGAAGACAAGACAAAATGGATATATGAAAACCAGGTGTGTGTGAAGACAAGACAAAATGGATATATGAAAACCAGGTGTGTATGAAGACAAGACAAAATGGATATATGAAAACCAGGTGTGTGTGAAGACAAGACAAAATGGATATATGAAAACCAGGTGTGTGTGAAGACAAGACAAAATGGATATATGAAAACCAGGTGTGTATGAAGACAAGACAAAATGGATATATGAAAACCAGGTGTGTGTGAAGACAAGATAAATGGATATATGAACACCAGGTGTGTGTGAAGACAAGACAAAATGGATATATGAAAACCAGGTGTGTGTGAAGACAAGACAAAATGGATATATGAAAACCAGGTGTGTGTGAAGACAAGACAAAATGGATATATGAAAACCAGGTGTGTATGAAGACAAGACAAAATGGATATATGAAAACCAGGTGTGTGTGAAGACAAGACAAAATGGATATATGAAAACCAGGTGTGTGTGAAGACAAGACAAAATGGATATATGAAAACCAGGTGTGTGTGAAGACAAGATAAATGGATATATGAAAACCAGGTGTGTGTGAAGACAAGACAAAATGGATATATGAAAACCAGGTGTGTGTGAAGACAAGACAAAATGGATATATGAAAATCAAATCAAATCAAATCAAATCAAATTTATTTATATAGCCCTTCGTACATCAGCTGATATCTCAAAGTGCTGTACAGAAACCCAGCCTAAAACCCCAAACAGCAAACAATGCAGGTGTAAAAGCACGGTGGCTAGGAAAAACTCCCTAGAAAGGCCAAAACCTAGGAAGAAACCTAGAGAGGAAATGTGGGGTGGCCAGTCCTCTTCTGGCTGTGCCGGGTAGAGATTATAACAGAAAATGACCAAGATGTTCAAATGTTCATAAATGACCAGCATGGTCAAATAATAATAAGGCAGAACAGTTGAAACTGGAGCAGCAGCACAGTCAGGTGGACTGGGGACAGCAAGGAGCCATCATGTCAGGTAGTCCTGGGGCAAGGGCTCAGGTCCTCCAGAGAGAGAAATGGATATATTAGAAGCATATGTGGGGTGGCCAGTCCTCTTCTGGCTGTGGGTGGAGATTATAACAGAACGTGGCCAAGATGTTCAAATGTTCATAAATGACCAGCATGGTTGAATAATAGCAAGGCAGAACAGTTGAAACTGGAGCAGGAGCATGGCCAGGTGGACTGGGGACAGCAAAGTCCTCATGTCAGGTAGTCCTGGGACATGGTCCTAGGGCCCAGGCCAGTTGAAACTGGAGCAGCAGCATGGCCAGGTGGACTGGGGAAATGGAGTCATCATGTCAGGTAGTCCTGGGGCATGGTTCTAGGGCTCAGGTCCTCCGAGAGAGTGAAAGAAGGAGAGAAGGAAAATTGGCACACTTAGATTTACACAGGACACCGAATAGGACAGGAGAAGTACTCCAGATAAACAAACTGACCCTAGCCCCCGACACATAAACTACTGCAGCATAAATACTGGAGGCTGAGACAGGAGGGGTCAGGAGACACTGTGGCCCCATCCGAGGACACCCCCGGACAGGGCCAAACAGGAAGGATATAACCCCACCCACTTTGCCAAAGCACAGCCCCCACACCACTAGAGGGAAATCTACAACCACCAACTTACCATCCTGAGACAAGGCCGAGTGTAGCCCAGGTGTGTGTGAAGACAAGACAAAATGGATATATGAAAACCAGGTGTGTGTGAAGACAAGACAAAATGGATATATGAAAACCAGGTGTGTGTGAAGACAAGACAAAATGGATATATGAAAACCAGGTGTGTGTGAAGACAAGACAAAATGGATATATGAAAACCAGGTGTGTGTGAAGACAAGACAAAATGGATATATGAAAACCAGGTGTGTGTGAAGACAAGATAAATGGATATATGAAAACCAGGTGTGTGTGAAGACAAGACAAAATGGATATATGAAAACCAGGTGTGTGTGAAGACAAGACAAAATGGATATATGAAAACCAGGTGTGTGTGAAGACAAGACAAATGGAGCGGTGATGGCTAGAAAGCCGGTGACATCGATCGCCGATCGCCGAACGCCGCCCGAACAAGGAGAGGAGCCGACTTCGACGGAAGTCGTGACAGTAATTGACCATAATTAATATAAACACATTTAGTATTTCCTGGCTTCCACACATATGCCAAATGGCTGTGGGCAACACTAGTTCGTTTAGCACACAAGATTTGCTTAGAATTCCTTGGCATTATTTGATATTATTTTATAGTATGAAGAATTCAACTGAACAAAGCTGAATAAAATTGAAAGGATATTTTCTCCAAAAGATTTGAGGGAGTGTGCAGCTGCGGCCACTCTGAGTGGTTAACAAAGGAACAGGTCCTCCTATAAGCTTCATGTAGAGTTATTAATGTTATTAATGTAAATTTAGTTGTTCTACAAACGTTGGGCTATATGTAATGCTGCATGATGAGACAAAAAGTTGCATGAAAGGCATGAGCTCTGCTTTGTTTTTTTGCACAGGCTGTGTACACACTACATCAGTCTCTCATTCACAATTTGACAAGCACTTGTTCATGCCTCACATTTCCCAGCGGCATCCCCTTTGTGTGGCCATAATGCACCATAATGCCTTTTACCGCCAGTGGCCGTTGTGCTCTTGGCCCAGAGTGCTGCATTGTGTCAATCAAATCAAATTTATATTTATAGCCCTTCGTACATCAGCTGATATCTCAAAGTGCTGTACAGAAACCCAGCCTAAAACCCCAAACAGCAAGCAATGCAGGTGTAGAAGCACGGTGGCTAGGAAAAACTCCCTAGAAAGGCCAAAACCTAGGAAGAAACCTAGAGAGGAACTAGGCTATGAGGGGTGGTCAGTCCTCTTCTGGCTGTGCCGGGTGGAGATTATAACAGCACTCCCTGATTGCTGCCTGCTCCCAAGCACCTCTCACTCACATGGCTCATGTGATCGGGTCTTTCTCACAGGCTACAAGTGAAGACAGACACATCGGGGAAGCAACTGCGTGAGTCCATATCCAATTCCGAGGTGCATATTGAAGAAATTGGAAGAATTTTACTTTTCATCAGCCAACAAGATGAGTAGTATGTCAATCTACTGTCCCCCATAGTACGAACGTTGACCTTTTCTATTCTGTGCAAGAAATCAATTTTCCAACATAGTCTTGGACAGTTGTGGGATGCGATAGATCCCAAATTAATACAACCACTAGCATAAAAACAGAACGTTTAGCTAAAATGTTGAACTATTAGGCTTCACATTATAAACGTATCAATGCAGACAAATGTTCCATTACCGGGGAAAACACCATGATCAAAGTGATCAAAAATGAGATTATGCAGGTAATGCTTTTATTACAAAGGTGAATTTTTATGGTGAAAATGATCTTCCCAAACTGGAAACTCACATGCTGCTTATGTCTGTATTTAGGCTCTACACCTCTTGTAAAGCGGATTAATGTGCTTAGTTTTAAAAGTTATTTGGCCACTTCCGTTGCAATATAAACCTTATCAAAACCTAGTCCTATGGGCTATGCTACATGAGGTGTGCAACTATGGGGGGAGGCTTACTGCACACAAGTTGGGCATCATTCACAAGTGATCGGCTAATATTGTCACCCATCAGTTGTCTTTACATATACTAAATGATATTTAGTGAAATTTGTTTTGATTTAGGATGGGCCATTATCATGCACCTGTTGTAAGTGCACCTATGCACTTAAATAGCAAATGGAGGGTGCTTTTTCTGTGGTTCATTTTAGCCAGGTAGGCTATACTCCTGTTGTAAAGACAAGCAATGTGCTTAATATTAGGAAAGTTGAGTTGTAAATACAGTTGGCCTGGCCTATAGAAACCTGGTAGGATCCTCCTCTTTTGTAATAGAGGCCATCACTCTGTTTTCTCACGCATGTGCATAGCCTATAGAAATGTTGCGCAACATGAGCTCATGGGCTCTCATGAAGTGTTTGATTAGATTTTCAAATACATTTGCATTGATGTCAGAGTGATTAGAGGGACAATAGAGTGCTGAGTACCAGGCAGTTAGCAAGTTTGGTAGGCTACTCGCGCACTAGCGACTCCTGGCGCAGTGCGCACTGACCAGGTCGCTAGGTGCACTGTGTTTCCTCCGACACATTGGTGCAGCTGGCTTCCGAGTTGGATGCACGCTGTGTTAAGAAGCAGTGCAGCTTGTATGGGTTGTGTTTCGGAGGACGCATGACTCTCGACCTTCGTCTCTCCCGGGCCCGTACAGGAGTTGTAGCGATGAGACAAGACAGTAACTACTAACAATTGGATACTACGTAATTAGGGAGAAAAGAAGGGGGTAAAAATAAATAATCTCTTATTCAATTATTCATACATACCCCTGTCCCACTGTGTCCCTTACAGCCTGTTTGAGTTCAGTGAGTACTGGTTCCCTATCTATTTGTCCTCAGGAAGCTTATCTCTAACCCAAACACCAGATGGCAAACTCTAATATAATGTGCCAAGATTGAGCTCCCTCTGTTTGTCATGTGACCTTGTATAGAAACCTCAGCATCTTCAAAATAGTAAAATACTGCATTCCTATTAGGAAGAACTTCTCAATCACTACTGCTAATACACACGGATCACTCTCAAACAATGTTCTGCTTTTACCCCTATTGTAAGGTTTACAAACAAAACAAACTTTCTCCATATTGGAAAGCATTGTTTTTATTTGAGTCCACCCTAACAATGTTCTGCTTTTACCCCTATTGTAAGGTTTAAAAACAAAACAAACTTTCTCCATATTGGAAAGCATTGTTTTTATTTGAGTCCACCCTAACAATGTTCTGCTTTTACCCCTATTGTAAGGTTTAAAAACAAAACAAACTTTCTCCATATTGGAAAGCATTGTTTTTATTTGAGTCCACCCTAACAATGTTCTATTTAGTACACATTTCTGTTGGATATTTACTTTCTGCATCACATTTATTAAATGTTTAATATTTTAAGATGACATGTAATGCAGTGAATTTATAAAATACATTGTTCAATTCAGAATGGAAGGGATCACCTTTCTGGGATCAAGGTGTATTCAAACTGGGCTGTCACTGTCTATCAGCCCCCTGTAGATGGTGTGCTCTGTCCATAATAAGTCTCTACCTAGCAAGTTCAAATCTAGTAAGCCATTATACATTCATACATTGTTACTTTATCAAATCTAGTAACCCACTATACACAACTTCCTCCTTTACACTAGTGTTCTGTTCATACAGGGGTTTAAATATTTACACTAGTGTTCTGTTCATACAGGGGTTTAAATATTTACACTAGTGTTCTGTTCATACAGGGGTTTAAATATTTACACTAGTGTTCTGTTCATACAGGGGTTTAAATATTTACACTAGTGTTCTGTTCATACAGGGGTTTAAATATTTACACTAGTGTTCTGTTCATACAGGGGTTTAAATATTTACACTAGTGTTCTGTTCATACAGGGGTTTAAATATTTACACTAGTGTTCTGTTCATACAGGGGTTTAAATATTTACACTAGTGTTCTATTTTACAGCATATTTGGGAATAGTACTTTCTTATTTCATATCTCACATTCAGAATCCCTATATAATATCATAAATCAACATAAATGCTTACTGACAATTGTCAGTGCTGCTTATGCATCTTCAACAATTCACATCCACACCAGTCCATGTGCATCTTCAACAATTCACATCCACACCATCCAGTGCATCTTCAACAATTCACATCCACACCAGTCCATGTGCATCTTCAATAAATTCACATGCTTACACCAGTCCATGTGCATCTTCAACAATTCACATCCACACCAGTCCATGTGCATCTTCAACAATTCACATCCACACCAGTCCATGTGCATCTTCAACAATTCACATCCACACCAGTCCATGTGCATCTTCAACAATTCACATCCACACCAGTCCATGTGCATCTTCAACAATTCACATCCACACCAGTCCATGTGCATCTTCAACAATTCACATCCACACCAGTCCATGTGCATCTTCAACAATTCACATCCACACCAGTCCATGTGCATCTTCAACAATTCACATCCACACCAGTCCATGTGCATCTTCAACAATTCACATCCACACCAGTCCATGTGCATCTTCAACAATTCCTAAATACCTACAATAACATCTTGTGCTATTATCAGACCCCGTAGACTTTTCTATTGTTACATCCTATGCACCATATGTATCTTCAACATTTCTTACCGCTACTTCCTATACATGTAAAACACCCCGTGCTCAATAATACCTCGTGCTAGTAGTCCCAGACTACGATGATCGGTGGTGGACTGAACCCCTAGATAACCTTATAGATCAAAAAGCTCAGCTCACACACAACTGGTTGGGGTATTTATTCAGACACACACCTCCTTCACACCGGAGCCAGTCCCCTGACAGCTCTAATTCACTCAGTACTTAATAGTAATATCTATTATTATCTCAATTTCAATCCTCTTCGATCCACTCTCTGTGCATCTTCAATGATTTTCTTGTCGATTTTCTTAGAGCCAAACACCAAGAATGGAAACCTACATATGGATGTTTTATTGATTTTCAAAAGGCCTTATTTTGGGCAAATACAGATTCTTGCTTTCCAACATAAATTCAGGGGTGGAAGGTTATGATGAAGTTAAATCTCTATATACAACTCTAGTCTCCTGTGGACAGGTTAATGAACAGAAGACTGGATGGTCTCCTATATACTGCTCCAGTCTCCTGTGGACAGGTTAATCAACAGAAGACTGGATGGTTTCCTGTATACAGCTCCAGTCTCCTGTGGACAGTCTCCTGTGGACAGGTTAATCAACAGAAGACTGGATGGTTTGCTATATACTGCTCCAGTCTCCTGCGGACAGGTTAATGAACAGAAGACTGGATGGTCTCCTGTATACAGCTCCAGTCTCCTGTGGACAGTCCCTGTGGACAGGTTAATGAACAGAAGACTGGATGGTCTCCTATATACAACTCTAGTCTCCTGTGGACAGTCTCCTGTGGACAGGTTAATGAACAGAAGACTGGATGGTCTCCTGTATACAGCTCCAGTCTCCTGTGGACAGTCTCCTGTGGACAGTCTCCAGAAGACTGGATGGTTAATGAACAGAAGACTGGATGGTTTCCTATAATGAACAGAAGCTCCATGGTCTCCTGTACAGCTCCAGTCTCCTGTGGACAGTCTCCTGTGGACAGGTTAATGAACAGAAGACTGGATGGTCTCCTATATACAGCTCCAGTCTCCTGTGGACAGTCTCCTGTGGACAGTCCCCTGTGGACAGGTTAATGAACAGAAGACTGGATGGTCTCCTGTATACAGCTCCAGTCTCCTGTGGACAGTCTCCTGTGGACAGTCTCCTGTGGACAGGTTAATGAACAGAAGACTGGATGG
Source organism: Oncorhynchus gorbuscha (assembly GCF_021184085.1). NCBI lineage: Eukaryota > Metazoa > Chordata > Actinopteri > Salmoniformes > Salmonidae > Oncorhynchus > Oncorhynchus gorbuscha. Next base: position 642,562 of record NC_060187.1, on the reverse strand, counting down.
TCTCCTGTATACAACTCCAGTCTCCTGTGGACAGTCTCCTGTGGACAGGTTAATGAACAGAAGACTGGATGGTCTCCTATATACAGCTCCAGTCTCCTGTGGACAGTCTCCTGTGGACAGGTTAATGAACAGAAGACTGGATGGTCTCCTGTATACAGCTCCAGTCTCCTGTGGACAGTCTCCTGTGGACAGGTTAATGAACAGAAGACTGGATGGTTTCCTGTATACAGCTCCAGTCTCCTGTGGACAGTCTCCTGTGGACAGTCTCCTGTGGACAGGTTAATGAACAGAAGACTGATGGTTTCCTATATACAGCTCCAGTCTCCTGCGGACAGTCTCCTGTGGACAGTCTCCTGTGGACAGGTTAATGAACAGAAGACTGGATGGTTTGCTATATACTGCTCCAGTCTCCTGTGGACAGGTTAATCAACAGAAGACTGGATGGTCTCCTGTATACAGCTCCAGTCTCCTGTGGACAGTCTCCTGTGGACAGGTTAATCAACAGAAGACTGGATGGTCTCCTGTATACAGCTCCAGTCTCCTGTGGACAGTCTCCTGTGGACAGTCTCCTGTGGACAGGTTAATGAACTGGATGGTTTCCCACTCAGTTTGGAGTCGAACAAGGCCACATTCTTTCCCTAACTATTTTTGCCCTTTTTGTAAATGACTTGTCCCAGCAGATCAAGCATGCTAACCTCGGAGATAAATTAGATGACATCACTTTAGGGATAATATTTAACACAGATTATATTGTCCTCCTTGCAGAGAGTGAGTTTGATTTGCAATGTTGAACATGGTCATTTTGTGGTGTACAAAATGGAGATGGATGATAATCCCAGATCAACCCAGATAATCCCAGATAAACCCTGAAAGGTACAGTAAGAAGTATTCAGTACTTCTCTTTTGGAGCCACGCCCCTAAACTACACCAGCTCATTTAAATACCCTAGTTTCCTGTCTAGTGAATATGACCTTTGAAGTCTTTCAGATTCTGCAGGTAGAGTGTTGGTCTGTTGGTAGTAAACTGAACATCTGTGAAGACCATGGCTATTGTACATAATCACAGCTCTATCATTTATGTGTGTGTCCTATACTGAACTATGCCAATGGAATCTGGGTTTGTAAAGAATCTAAAACAGCAAACTCTATTCAGAATATGGCATACCATGTTTTTTGGGAGTGCATATGTGTGCCCCAAGCCTTACTATTCAAGGAGACATGTAATGGAGCCCGTTGAAATAAGACAGAGGTGAGAAATCATTAGGTTATGGAACTGTCTTATCAATATGTCAAAAGACAGAATAACAACAAAACATTCAACTGGGATTAAACACACAGCTACCCCTGGACAAAGGAACACAATGCCATATTTGAAAGAAACTGATCTACAACACATATTTAGAAACAAGTTACGATGCAATGCCAATATGAGCTCAAACAAGTTAACCCTAAAATACAACCGACAAAACTGTTCAACTGACATATGGCTAAAACCAAAACTCTAAACCTTCAACCAGACCAAAAACAGCTACAATCCAGAACCGTGTCACCTCTCACCTAAGAAGAAACTAAAGGTCCTTGTGTGGCCAGTTGAGAAACAGGATACTGCCCCTGGTAATGTAAGTAGGTAGGTTCAATGCCATAGATGAAGAAGAGGGGCTATGTACTATCTGGGATTTAGGGGAGGTCCAGAATTAACTTTATATGATGATTTGAGAGCTGTACTGTTTGATAAAACGTTGCAAAGAAAACAACATGAACTAAAGTTGAATGTCTCTTTAGGGAGTATTTGTGGTTGCAGACAGTCTCCATACTTGGAGGATGAGACCGGATGAGTTGCAGACAGTCTCCATACTTGGAGGATGAGACCGGATGAGTTGCAGACAGTCTCCATACTTGGAGGATGAGACCGGATGAGTTGCAGACAGTCTCCATACTTGGAGGATGAGACCGGATGAGTTGCAGACAGTCTCCATACTTGGAGGATGAGACCGGATGAGTTGCAGACAGTCTCCATACTTGGAGGATGAGACCGGATGAGTTGCAGACAGTCTCCATACTTGGAGGATGAGACCGGATGAGTTGCAGACAGTCTCCATAATTGGAGGATGAGACCGGATGAGTTGCAGACAGTCTCCATACTTGGAGGATGAGACCGGATGAGTTGCAGACAGTCTCCATACTTGGAGGATGAGACCGGATGAGTTGTAGACAGTCTCCATACTTGGAGGATGAGACCGGATGAGTTGTAGACAGTCTCCATACTTGGAGGATGAGACCGGATGAGTTGTAGACAGTCTCCATACTTGGAGGATGAGACCGGATGAGTTGTAGACAGTCTCCATACTTGGAGGATGAGACCGGATGAGTTGCAGACAGTCTCCATACTGGAGGATGAGAGATGAGATGACAGTCTCCATACTTGGAGGATGAGACCGGATGAGTTGTAGACAGTCTCCATACTTGGAGGATGAGACCGGATGAGTTGCAGACAGTCTCCATACTTGGAGGATGAGACCGGATGAGTTGCAGACAGTCTCCATACTTGGAGGATGAGACCGGATGAGTTGCAGACAGTCTCCATACTTGGAGGATGAGACCGGATGAGTTGCAGACAGTCTCCATACTTGGAGGATGAGACCGGATGAGTTGCAGACAGTCTCCATACTTGGAGGATGAGACCGGATGAGTTGCAGACAGTCTCCATACTTGGAGGATGAGACCGGATGAGTTGCAGACAGTCTCCATACTTGGAGGATGAGACCGGATGAGTTGCAGACAGTCTCCATACTTGGAGGATGAGACCGGATGAGTTGCAGACAGTCTCCATACTTGGAGGATGAGACCGGATGAGTTGTAGACAGTCTCCATACTTGGAGGATGAGACCGGATGAGTTGTTTGGATTTCTCAGTTATCTGTCACTGACGTATGAACAGTAATTTTTTATCCAAAATGTTTTTCATTGGCCAACCCACCATATTATGTTTATTTTCACGAATGAAAAATTAAACGCTGAACTGTCTTGAGTCAATTTTTATTTTTACCTTTATTTAACCAGGCAAGTCAGTTAAGAACATATTCTTATTTTCAATGACGGCCTGGGAACAGTGGGTTAACTGCCTGTTCAGGGGCAGAACGACAGATTTGTACCTTGTCAGCTCGGGGGTTTGAACTCGCAACCTTCCGGTTACTAGTCCAACGCTCGAACCACTAGGCTATGCTGCCGCCCCAATAACTATTCAACCCTTTTGTTATGGCCTAAATAAGTTCAGGAGTAAAAATATGCTCAACAAGTCACATAATAAGTTGTATAGACTCACTCTGTGTGTAATAATGGTGTTCAACATGATTTCTGAATGACTACCTCATCTCTGTACCCCACACATACAATTATCTGTAAGGTCCCTCATCTCTGTACCCCACACATACAATTATCTGTAAGGTCCCTCATCTCTGTACCCCACACATACAATTATCTGTAAGGTCCCTCATCTCTGTACCCCACACATACAATTATCTGTAAGGTCCCTCATCTCTGTACCCCACACATACAATTATCTGTAAGGTCCCTCATCTCTGTACCCCACACATACACTTATCTGTAAGGTCCCTCATCTCTGTACCCCACACATACAGTTATCTGTAAGGTCCCTCAGTCCAGCAGTAAATGTCAAACACAGATTCAACCACAAAGACCAGGGATGTTTTCCAACTCCTCGCAAAGAAGGGCACCTATTGGTAGATGGGTAAAACAACAAGAAAAGCACCTATTGGTAGATGGGTAAAACAACAAGAAAAGCACCTATTGGTAGATGGGTAAAACAACAAGAAAAGCACCTATTGGTAGATGGGTAAAACAACAAGAAAAACACCTATTGGTAGATGGGTAAAACAACAAGAAAAGCATCTATTGGTAGATGGGTAAAACAACAAGAAAAGCACCTATTGGTAGATGGGTAAAACAACAAGAAAAGCAGTCATTGAATATCCCTTTGATCATGGTGCAGTTATTAGTTACACTTTGGATGGTGTATCAATACATCCAGTCACTACAAAAATACAGGTGTCCTTCCTAACTCAGTTGCTGTTGAGGAAGGAAACCGCTCAGGGATTTTACCATGAGGCCAATGGTGACTTTAAAACAGTTACAGAGTTTAATGGGGGCGGCAGGGTAGCCTAGTGGTTAGACCGAAAGGTTGCAAGTTCATATCCCCGAGCTGACAACCTGTCGTTCTGCCCCTGAACAGGCATTACCCCACTGTTTCTAGGCCGTCGTTGAAAATAAGAATTTGTTCTTTAACTGACTTGCCTGGTTAAATAAAGGTTAAAAAAATATATTTTAAAAAATGGCTGTGATAGGAGAAAACTGAGGATGGATCAACAACATTGTAGTTACTCCACAATACTAAACTAATTGACAGAGTGAAAAGAAGGAAGCCTGTACAGAATACAAATACTCCAAAACATGTACCCTGTTTGCAACAAGGGACTAAAGTAATACTGTAAAAATATGGCAAAGCATGTCACTTTTGTTCCTGAATACAAAGTGTTAGTTTTGGGGCAAATCCAATACAACACATTGCTAAGTACCACTCTCCATATTTTGAAGCACAGTGGTGGCTGCATCATGTTATGGGTATGTTTGTAATGGTTAAGGAGTGGAGTTTTTCAGGATAGAAACGGAATGGAGCTACACACAGGCAATCTCCACTGAAGTTGCTTATCGATAAGACAGTGAATTTTCAAGTTACAGTTGACTTAAATCTGCTTAAATCTATGGCAAGACCTTAAAATGGCTGTCTAGCAATGATCAGCAACCAATTAGACAGACTTTGAAGAATTTAGAAATTAATAATGGGCAAATGTTTCACAATCCAGGTGTGGAAAGCTCTTAGAGACTTTCCCAGAAAGACTCACAGCTGTATTCGCTGCCAAAAGTACTCTTTTTTTTCTTTCTTCCCAGGACATACCTCAGACAGGACACATATCCCAGGACATTCCTCAGACAGGACACATATCCCAGAACACACCTCAGACAGGACACACCTCAGACAGGACACATATCCCAGGACATTCCTCAGACAGGACACATATCTCAGGACATTCCTCAGACAGGACACATATCCCGGGACATTCCTCAGACAGGACACATATCCCGGGATATACCTCAGACAGGACACATATCCCAGGATATACTTCAGACAGGACACATATCCCAGGACATTCCTCAGACAGGACACATATCCCAGGACATTCCTCAGACAGGACACATATTCCAGGACATTCCTCAGACAGGACACATATCCCAGGACATTCCTCAGACAGGACACATATCCCAGGACATTCCTCAGACAGGACACATATCCCAGGATATACTTCAGACAGGACACATATCCCAGGACATTCCTCAGACAGGACACATATCCCAGGACATTCCTCAGACAGGACACATATCCCAGGATATACCTCAGACAGGACACATATCCCAGGACATTCCTCAGACAGGACACATATCCCAGGACATTCCTCAGACAGGACACATATCTCAGGACATTCCTCAGACAGGACACATATCCCGGGACATTCCTCAGACAGGACACATATCCCGGGATATACCTCAGACAGGACACATATCCCAGGATATACTTCAGACAGGACACATATCCCAGGACATTCCTCAGACAGGACACATATCCCAGGACATTCCTCAGACAGGACACATATCCCAGGACATTCCTCAGACAGGACACATATCCCAGGACATTCCTCAGACAGGACACATATCCCAGGACATTCCTCAGACAGGACACATATCCCAGGATATACTTCAGACAGGACACATATCCCAGGACATTCCTCAGACAGGACACATATCCCAGGACATTCCTCAGACAGGACACATATCCCAGGATATACTTCAGACAGGACACATATCCCAGGACATTCCTCAGACAGGACACATATCCCAGGACATTCCTCAGACAGGACACATATCCCAGGACATTCCTCAGACAGGACACATATCCCAGGACATACTTCAGACAGGACACATATCCCAGGACATTCCTCAGACAGGACACATATCCCAGGACATACTTTAGACAGAACACATCACAGAACACCTCAGACAAGGCAATAACAATAACAATAGCCTATGTTCATTTAACTCCGCCTTCTAGTGAGTTTATACAAACTGTTGTCTTCTACCATTCTACCAATAATTTGGTTGTTATTCCATTGATTACCTCCAGCCAGATGACCCCCCAGTGACCCAATGAACCTCATGAACCTTTCAAATGTCAGTCACAAATAAAACAGTTTTTTTTTACTCCTTTTACTCTCCAATTCCGTCCAATTGGTAGTTACAGTCTTGCCCCATCGCTACAACTCCCGTACGGACTCGGGAGAGGCAAAGGCCGATAGCTGTGCGTCCTCCAAAACACAACCGCACTGCTTCTTGACACATTGCCCATTTAACCCGGAAGCCAGCCACGCCAATGTGTCGGAGGAAACATCGTACACCTGGCGACCGTGTCAGCGTGCACTGCGCCCTGCCTGTCACAGGAATCGCTAGTGCGCGATAGGACAAAGGACATCCCTGTGACAAAGCCTGGACTCGAACCCAGAATCTCTAGTGGCACAGCTAGCGCTGCGATGCAGTGTCTTAGACCGCTGGGCCACTCGGGTGATTCTAACAGAATCTCTAGTGGCACAGCTAGCGCTGCGATGCAGTGTCTTAGACCGCTGGGCCACTCGGGTGATTCTAACAGAATCTCTAGTGGCACAGCTAGCGCTGCGATGCAGTGTCTTAGACCGCTGGGCCACTCGGGTGATTCTAACAGAATCTCTAGTGGCACAGCTAGCGCTGCGATGCAGTGTCTTAGACCACTGGGCCACTCGGGTGATTCTAACAGAATCTCTAGTGGCACAGCTAGCGCTGCAGTGTCTTAGACCGCTGGGCCACTCGGGTGATTCTAACAGAATCTCTAGTGGCACAGCTAGCGCTGCAGTGTCTTAGACCGCTGGGCCACTCGGGTGATTCTAACAGAATCTCTAGTGGCACAGCTAGCGCTGCGATGCAGTGTCTTAGACCACTGGGCCACTCGGGTGATTCTAACAGAATCTCTAGTGGCACAGCTAGCGCTGCGATGCAGTGTCTTAGACCACTGGGCCACTCGGGTGATTCTAACAGAATCTCTAGTGGCACAGCTAGCGCTGCGATGCAGTGTCTTAGACCACTGGGCCACTCGGGTGATTCTAACAGAATCTCTAGTGGCACAGCTAGCGCTGCGATGCAGTGTCTTAGACCGCTGGGCCACTCGGGTGATTCTAACAGAATCTCTAGTGGCACAGCTAGCGCTGCGATGCAGTGTCTTAGACCGCTGGGCCACTCGGGTGATTCTAACAGAATCTCTAGTGGCACAGCTAGCGCTGCGATGCAGTGTCTTAGACCACTGGGCCACTCGGGTGATTCTAACAGAATCTCTAGTGGCACAGCTAGCGCTGCGATGCAGTGTCTTAGATCACTGGGCCACTCGGGTGATTCTAACAGAATCTCTAGTGGCACAGCTAGCGCTGCAGTGTCTTAGACCGCTGGGCCACTCGGGTGATTCTAACAGAATCTCTAGTGGCACAGCTAGCGCTGCGATGCAGTGTCTTAGACCGCTGGGCCACTCGGGTGATTCTAACAGAATCTCTAGTGGCACAGCTAGCGCTGCGATGCAGTGTCTTAGACCGCTGGGCCACTCGGGTGATTCTAACAGAATCTCTAGTGGCACAGCTAGCGCTGCGATGCAGTGTCTTAGACCACTGGGCCACTCGGGTGATTCTAACAGAATCTCTAGTGGCACAGCTAGCGCTGCGATGCAGTGTCTTAGATCACTGGGCCACTCGGGTGATTCTAACAGAATCTCTAGTGGCACAGCTAGCGCTGCAGTGTCTTAGACCGCTGGGCCAATCAGGGGTGATTCTAACAGAATCTCTAGTGGCACAGCTAGCGCTGCAGTGTCTTAGACCGCTGGGCCACTCGGGTGATTCTAACAGAATCTCTAGTGGCACAGCTAGCGCTGCAGTGTCTTAGACCGCTGGGCCACTCGGGTGATTCTAACAGAATCTCTAGTGGCACAGCTAGCGCTGCGATGCAGTGTCTTAGACCGCTGGGCCACTCGGGTGATTCTAACATGTATTGACTCAGGGGGTTACTTTGACAGAGTACTTTGTGTAGATCGTTGATAAAAAAAATTACAATCTATTTTAATCCCACTTTGTAACACAACAAAAAGTGGAATAAATCAAAGGGTGTGAATACTTTCTGAAGTACATGATGTAACTGAAGTCTGTCTTCTGTCCCAGGTCTAACCCTAACCTCTGTCCCCTAACTGACCTCTGTCCCCTAACTGTCTTCTGTCCCAGGTCTAACCCTAACCTCTGTCCCCTAACTGTCTTCTGTCCCAGGTCTAACCCTAACCTCTGTCCCCTAACTGACCTCTGTCCCAGGTCTAACCCTAACCTCTGTCCCCTAACTGTCTTCTGTCCCAGGTCTAACCCTAACCTCTGTCCCCTAACTGACCTCTGTCCCAGGTCTAACCCTAACCTCTGTCCCCTAACTGACCTCTGTCCCAGGTCTAACCCTAACCTCTGTCCCCTAACTGTCTTCTGTCCCAGGTCTAACCCTAACCTCTGTCCCCTAACTGACCTCTGTCCCAGGTCTAACCCTAACCTCTGTCCCCTAACTGACCTCTGTCCCAGGTCTAACCCTAACCTCTGTCCCCTAACTGTCTTCTGTCCCAGGTCTAACCCTAACCTCTGTCCCCTAACTGTCTTCTGTCCCAGGTCTAACCCTATCCTCTGTCCCCTAACTGTCTTCTGTCCCAGGTCTAACCCTAACCTCTGTCCCCTAACTGACCTCTGTCCCAGGTCTAACCCTAACCTCTGTCCCCTAACTGACCTCTGTCCCAGGTCTAACCCTAACCTCTGTCCCCTAACTGACCTCTGTCCCAGGTCTAACCCTAACCTCTGTCCCCTAACTGACCTCTGTCCCAGGTCTAACCCTAACCTCTGTCCCCTAACTGACCTCTGTCCCAGGTCTAACCCTAACCTCTGTCCCCTAACTGACCTCTGTCCCAGGTCTAACCCTAACCTCTGTCCCCTAACTGTCTTCTGTCCCAGGTCTAACCCTAACCTCTGTCCCCTAACTGACCTCTGTCCCAGGTCTAACCCTAACCTCTGTCCCCTAACTGACCTCTGTCCCAGGTCTAACCCTAACCTCTGTCCCCTAACTGACCTCTGTCCCAGGTCTAACCCTAACCTCTGTCCCCTAACTGACCTCTGTCCCAGGTCTAACCCTAACCTCTGTCCCCTAACTGACCTCTGTCCCAGGTCTAACCCTAACCTCTGTCCCCTAACTGACCTCTGTCCCAGGTCTAACCCTAACCTCTGTCCCCTAACTGACCTCTGTCCCAGGTCTAACCCTAACCTCTGTCCCCTAACTGACCTCTGTCCCAGTAGGCGTGTCCCCCAGCTTATCTGCTGCCATAGAGAGTTCCAGAACACTCCAGAGGAGGACGACGAAACCTCTACCCCCTGCCCTGATCTCCCCCCTGACCTCCACTCTGACCTCCGCCCTGACCTCCACCCCGACCTCCAACGTGACGAACCCAGCTCCATGGCTGGCTCTGCCCTCAGCAGTCGGAGGGCGGGGCCCAGCTACACGCCGTATCAGCCTCCTGTAGGCCTCCCAGTCGGGTACAGCCAGCCTACCCCGTTCCCCAGCCAGGCTGATGGCTCCTGGCTTCACCCCAGCTACACCAGTGCCTGGTCTGGTCCTGGACCTGCTTACCCCAGCAGCCTGCCCTCCTGCCTCACCCCTCCGAACTACCCCAGCTACCCAGGGGAGAGCTGCAACTCCCGGGGAAGGTCCCTGTCCCTCACCCCCCTGCCGGGCCGTGACAGCCCTAGTATGACCAGCCTGGAGCAGCCCCACTCCCTTCACTCCAACCCCCTCTCAGCAGGCTTCTACCACCACTCTCTGACTCCATACACCTGCTGTGCCCAGTGCCCTGTGGAGGGCTTCAACATGGGCCCCTACCACAGCCCCCGGCCCATCGCTGGTTACCACCTACCCTCCAGGCCCATGTGTGAGTAACGCTAGCTAACAAACTTTTGTACATCGCACTGTTCCGTACGATTGACCTTATTTTAGTGTCCAAAAAAGGTAATGCGTCTCTGCATGACTGAAGAAGGCAATGAGCTCCGTTGGGTCTTTAGGAAAATGGCGGGTGGGGAATCAAAACCTATTGCGCGATAGTGAAAGGGTGGGGAAACTGCTTTTATCACCCGATCTGTCCAACTTATCACCTCTAAAATGTAAATAAAACACTATAAAGGGTTTATATAATGTGTCATTACATACCTATTTGAAAGTGTGTGTCGAATTTGAATCTGTTTTTTAGTGTGGTGCTAATGTTAACAGCGGCTGTCGTGGCTTTTTTACATCATCAGAGGGGTCCATTTAATGTACATCGTCAGAGGGGTCTGTTTAATGTACATCGTCAGAGGGGTCCGTTTAATGTACATCATCAGAGGGGTCTGTTTAATGTACATCGTCAGAGGGGTCCGTTTAATGTACATCGTCAGAGGGGTCCGTTTAATGTACATCATCAGAGGGGTCCGTTTAATGTACATCGTCAGAGGGGTCCGTTTAATGTACATCATCAGAGGGGTCTGTTTAATGTACATCATCAGAGGGGTCCGTTTAATGTACATCATCAGAGGGGTCCGTTTAATGTACATCGTCAGAGGGGTCCGTTTAATGTACATCGTCAGAGGGGTCCGTTTAATGTACATCATCAGAGGGGTCCGTTTAATGTACATCGTCAGAGGGGTCCGTTTAATGTACATCATCAGAGGGGTCCGTTTAATGTACATCGTCAGAGGGGTCCGTTTAATGTACATCGTCAGAGGGGTCCGTTTAATGTACATCATCAGAGGGGTCCGTTTAATGTACATCGTCAGAGGGGTCCGTTTAATGTACATCATCAGAGGGGTCTGTTTAATGTACATCATCAGAGGGGTCCGTTTAATGTACATCATCAGAGGGGTCTGTTTAATGTACATCGTCAGAGGGGTCCGTTTAATGTACATCGTCAGAGGGGTCCGTTTAATGTACATCATCAGAGGGGTCCGTTTAATGTACATCGTCAGAGGGGTCCGTTTAATGTACATCATCAGAGGGGTCTGTTTAATGTACATCATCAGAGGGGTCCGTTTAATGTACATCATCAGAGGGGTCCGTTTAATGTACATCATCAGAGGGGTCCATTTAATGTACATCGTCAGAGGGGTCCGTTTAATGTACATCGTCAGAGGGGTCCGTTTAATGTACATCGTCAGAGGGGTCCGTTTAATGTACATCATCAGAGGGGTCCGTTTAATGTACATCGTCAGAGGGGTCCGTTTAATGTACATCATCAGAGGGGTCCATTTAATGTACATCGTCAGAGGGGTCCGTTTAATGTACATCGTCAGAGGGGTCCGTTTAATGTACATCGTCAGAGGGGTCCGTTTAATGTACATCGTCAGAGGGGTCCGTTTAATGTACATCATCAGAGGGGTCTGTTTAATGTACATCATCAGAGGGGTCCGTTTAATGTACATCATCAGAGGGGTCTGTTTAATGTACATCGTCAGAGGGGTCCGTTTAATGTACATCGTCAGAGGGGTCCGTTTAATGTACATCGTCAGAGGGGTCCGTTTAATGTACATCGTCAGAGGGGTCCGTTTAATGTACATCGTCAGAGGGGTCCGTTTAATGTACATCATCAGAGGGGTCCGTTTAATGTACATCGTCAGAGGGGTCCGTTTAATGTACATCATCAGAGGGGTCCGTTTAATGTACATCATCAGAGGGGTCCGTTTAATGTACATCATCAGAGGGGTCCGTTTAATGTACATCATCAGAGGGGTCCATTTAATGTACATCATCAGAGGGGTCCGTTTAATGTACATCATCAGAGGGGTCCATTTAATGTACATCGTCAGAGGGGTCCATTTAATGTACATCGTCAGAGGGGTCCATTTAATGTACATCGTCAGAGGGGTCCGTTTAATGTACATCATCAGAGGGGTCCGTTTAATGTACATCGTCAGAGGGGTCCGTTTAATGTACATCATCAGAGGGGTCTGTTTAATGTACATCATCAGAGGGGTCTGTTTAATGTACATCATCAGAGGGGTCCATTTAATGTACATCATCAGAGGGGTCCATTTAATGTACATCATCATTTACATTACATTTACATTTAAGTCATTTAGCAGACGCTCTTATCCAGAGCGACTTACAAATTGGTGCATTCACCTTATGACATCCAGTGGAACAGTCACTTTACAATAGTGCATCTAAATCTTAAAGGGGGGGGTGAGAAGGATTACTTATCCTATCCTAGGTATTCCTTAAAGAGGTGGGGTTTCAGGTGTCTCCGGAAGGTGGTGATTGACTCCGCTGTCCTGGCGTCGTGAGGGAGTTTGTTCCACCATTGGGGGGCCAGAGCAGCGAACAGTTTTGACTGGGCTGAGCGGGAACTGTACTTCCTCAGTGGTAGGGAGGCGAGCAGGCCAGAGGTGGATGAACGCAGTGCCCTTGTTTGGGTGTAGGGCCTGATCAGGGCCTGGAGGTACTGAGGTGCCGTTCCCCTCACAGCTCCGTAGGCAAGCACCATGGTCTTGTAGCGGATGCCAGCTTCAACTGGAAGCCAGTGGAGAGAGCGGAGGAGCGGGGTGACGTGAGAGAACTTGGGAAGGTTGAACACCAGACGGGCTGCGGCGTTCTGGATGAGTTGTAGGGGTTTAATGGCACAGGCAGGGAGCCCAGCCAACAGCGAGTTGCAGTAATCCAGACGGGAGATGACAAGTGCCTGGATTAGGACCTGCGCCGCTTCCTGTGTGAGGCAGGGTCGTACTCTGCGGATGTTGTAGAGCATGAACCTACAGGAACGGGCCACCGCCTTGATGTTAGTTGAGAACTACAGGGTGTTGTCCAGGATCACACCAAGGTTCTTAGCGCTCTGGGAGGAGGACACAATGGAGTTGTCAACCGTGATGGCGAGATCATGGAACGGGCAGTCCTTCCCCGGGAGGAAGAGCAGCTCCGTCTTGCCGAGGTTCAGCTTGAGGTGGTGATCCGTCATCCACACTGATATGTCTGCCAGACATGCAGAGATGCGATTCGCCACCTGGTCATCAGAAGGGGGAAAGGAGTAGATTAATTGTGTGTCGTCTGCATAGCAATGATAGGAGAGACCATGTGAGGTTATGACAGAGCCAAGTGACTTGGTGTATAGCGAGAATAGGAGAGGGCCTAGAACAGAGCCCTGGGGGACACCAGTGGTGAGAGCGCGTGGTGAGGAGACAGATTCTCGCCACGCCACCTGGTAGGAGCGACCTGTCAGGTAGGACGCAATCCAAGCATGGGCCGCGCCGGAGATGCCCAACTCGGAGAGGGTGGAGAGGAGGATCTGATGGTTCACAGTATCGAAGGCAGCCGATAGGTCTAGAAGGATGAGAGCAGAGGAGAGAGAGTTAGCTTTAGCAGTGCGGAGCGCCTCCGTGATACAGAGAAGAGCAGTCTCAGTTGAATGACTAGTCTTGAAACCTGACTGATTTGGATCAAGAAGGTCATTCTGAGAGAGATAGCGGGAGAGCTGGCCAAGGACGGCACGTTCAAGAGTTTTGGAGAGAAAAGAAAGAAGGGATACTGGTCTGTAGTTGTTGACATCGGAGGGATCGAGTGTAGGTTTTTTCAGAAGGGGTGCAACTTTCGCTCTCAGTTCATAGTGAATGATGACAGGCCCTACTGCCTGTAAACACACAGTCCAGTTCATAGTGAATGATGACAGGCCCTACTTCCTGTAAACACACAGTCCAGTTCATAGTGAATGATGACAGGCCCTACTGCCTGTAAACACACAGTCCAGTGCAAAGTGAATTGTTTGTGTCTTCACTATCATTAACTGAAGACTTATAGTTTTTATCAAAGATTCTCTGTAATTAGCATTTCGTGATTTACTAATCAGGCAAATGTAATTAACTAGGAAGTCGGGGCACCAAGGAAAATATTCAGATTTCAAAGTTATAATTTTCCTAATATAACTTTTCAGATATTTTAATATCTGGTCAATTAGTCTTCTAATTCTTTATTTTACCTCACGTTAGTCTATTTCCAAACGTCGTAAATTGTTGGTTATCTGCATGAACCCAGTCTTCACTATGAGTCATCCATACATCAATTGTCTTAAATAATTTATTTACAAACTAAGTAATTCACAGAAATGTATAAACTAACAGTAGATAGTTACAAGGAAATGATAACGGAGTTTCCTTAGTGGGCTGAACCAGCATCGCGGCTTGGTGTACAGAAGGGAAGTGGGGGTCGACTGAGATAAGACAACATACAGTTGATAATTATAACAATTGAAATGCTAATCCTTTGCACATGAACACTCACTCATTCGGGAATAATTGCAATCAATATATATATTTACGCTCAGTGTGTCATCGGGATCTCTGTTGAAAAGTTTGTTTCTGTTGGAGAGTCTGTCCGTCCTCTCGCTCTCTCTGTCGTTACATCATTACATAGCATCCCATAATTTCACAAATAGTTTATTCTTTCCTCATTCATCCTGTACAACAATTAGATGTAAAGCCTCATATCTGAGGCTATTGTATAAACAGCATTATGGTAACGTGGCTGTATTGCCTCCCATGAGTTTCACAAAATGGTACCAAACGGACCCGGTCGTAGCTGGATTCTTCACCGATCTTTTTTACCTTCTCCAGAACATAAATGTCGTTCGGTTCTCCAGTTCCATGAGGTGGAAGAAATTCCTTTGTTCTCTATGAAAATTCACTCTCTCTCTATACTGTGGCCATGAGGAGATAATCTCCTCCAGAAATGTATGACCTCTCTATGACCAGAGCAGCCTGGGTGTAGGAGACAGGGGGGTAGGGAGTGTTTGTGACCTCTAACCTCTATTTAAACCCTTCATCACCGTAGGAAGGGTGTTTGTGACGTATGAAGCCGACAGCGATAAACAGGGGGGTAGGAAGATGGTGCATAGAAAAGGGCTGGTGCAGAGGGAGGGGTGCTCGCTGTACCCAAAGAAGGAAACGTCATGACAGAATTATGGCTTGCCCTACTGACTGAAAACACACAGTCCAGTTCAATGTGAATGATGGCAGGCCCTACTGCCTGTAAACACAGTCCAGTTCAAAGTGAATGATGGCAGGCCTGTTTGGCAAATGGCTTGTTTGAATAAAGGCCTACTGTAGCTCTGATTGGCTATAGCGCCCCGGTCTGCGTAGACTTTTTATAGGGTTTTATTTACTTCAGTGTCTATTAATTGTCCAAACGCACAGCCGCTTTCCCTCTATATTGCTATAGAATGCACACACTTTCTAGTAGGCTTAAATTGAAGATCTGGCAAATAGGAGTGGCAACATCTTACGCTATTTATCCTCAGTAATTTTACATCCATGTTGTCAGACCCTGGTGTTGATAGACAACAATAAAAAAAATCTCACTTTATGGCATTCAAAATTACAGTTCTTGTCTTTCATAATTTGGCCAGCGTTTGTTGCTGGCATGTCATGCCTAAATTTACCAATGTAAAAAATCATTAAAGTAGTTGGCAATATCAGTCTGTTTTGATGGAGCTGAGTTTGCTATCATTCTTTGTAATTTATCTTTGTTTCATAGTGTAGTTTCTTCTTTTTATTCATTATCGTCACATGATTTCTCAATTTGCAGTACGTTTGCCAATCGGTTGTGCAGCCAGACTTATTTTCCATTCCTTTTGCCTCATCCCTCTCAACCATACCATTTTTCAATTCCACTGGGATTGAACAGTTTTTAGTCATTTTCGTAATGGGTGCGTGCTTATGTCAAGTGCAACGTCTATTTGCTCCTCATTACACACCACGGACCAACAAATATTCTAAATATCAACAACATAGGAATCACTACAAACTTATTGTATGACCTCTTATACACTATATTAGGCCCAGCCTTTGAAACGTTGGTTTTCCTAGATATGGCTACTATATTGTGATCACTACATCCTATGGATTTGGATACTGTTTTAAAGCACATTTCTGCAGCATCAGTACAGATGTGATCAATACTTATTGATGATTCCATTCCTGTGCTGTTTGTATCTACCCTGGTAGGTTGACTGATATCCTGAACAAGGTTGCAGGCACTGGTGACAGTTTGAAGTTTTCTCTTGAGTGGGCAGCTTAATGAAAGCCAGTCAATATTTAAATCACCCAGAAAATGTACCTCTGTTGATACTACATACATTATCAAGCATTTCACAATTTAAAAAAAAACATTTCACACATTTAACATCCGGCACTAAAATGATTCCAAGCTATTTAACATCAGGAGTCTGCTTGATTCACTCCTCTTTGATCATAATGTTGAGTGACTCTAACATTAGCAATTTTCTGGAGGAAAAACAAATCACAGAGGTCTTCTTGATATTCAATGTCAAGCATGAGTTATTAAGCTATTCTACAATTCAAACCATATGTTGTGTTAACACATCAGTAACGGCAAGGCATGTTTTTCCTGCCGCATAAACTACAGTGTGGTCAGCATACAGCTGAACACTAGCCCCTGCACTTACCTCAGGAAGATAATTTATGTATGAACTAAAAAGAAGTGAAACTAGAACCGATCCTTGTGGGACACCCATTCTGTTTTTCTGAGCTGTATACGTGTTATTGATCACTACACTTTGTTCCCTGTTCTTGAGATATGATTCAAACCATCTAAGTGCTTTTTTAGGAAATTTTAACCTGGAGTGTTGAGACCAGGATGCGGTGTCAAAAGCTTTGCTTAAATTGAGAAAAATAGCTCCAACCACATTGCCTTTGTCCAACGTTCAAAACCATCTATCAGAAAACTGTTTTCTTTGTCTGTTGAGTCTCCCGAGTGGTGCAGAGTCTGCATCTCAGTCCAGGCGGCGTCACTGCAGTCCCTGGTTTGAATCCAGGCTGCATAACATCATCTGGCTGTGATTGGGAGTCCCATAGGGCGATGCACAATTGGCCCAGCGTCGTCTGGGTTTGGCCGGTGTAGGCCGTCATTGTAAATAAGAATTGGTTCTTAACTGACTTGCCAGGTTAAATAAAACATGTAGTGTTTATGTCTAAAGCCGAATTGCTCTGAATACAGGAATTGATTCTACAAGTAGGCCATTAATTGCTCTGTTAAAGCTGTCTCCATTACTTTTGATAGAACTGGGAAAATGCTAATCGGCCTGTAGTTACATGCCTGGTCAACTTCACCCCATTTTAAAATGGGTGTTACCAGTGCCTTTATCCACCCCTCTGGAAACTGTGTAGTACTTATTGACAGATTTATCAGGTCTCTCTCTCTCTCTCTCTCTCTCAGATAACTACAGACTGCCAGGTGCAGGCGACGTGCAAAGGTAAGCTAGCGAGCATATGATCTGCATTACCAAGAGCAAAGGTCTCAGAAATCCCTTTTTGCAAAGAGATGAACTTTGTTTCTGAAATTGTAACTCATGTTGGATCTTCTTTCTAGTGGCCACATGAGTCCCCATCCTAACCCCTGCAGTGCCCCCCTCTCTGTGGAACAAAGTAAGTACATGAGTCCCCATCCTAACCCCTGCAGTGCCCCCCTCTCTGTGGAACAAAGTAAGTACATGAGTCCCCATCCTAACCCCTGCAGTGCCCCCTCTCTGTGGAACAAAGTAAGTACATGAGTCCCCATCCTAACCCCTGCAGTGCCCCGCTCTCTGTGGAACAAAGTAAGTACATGAGTCCCCATCCTAACCCCTGCAGTGCCCCGCTCTCTGTGGAACAAAGTAAGTACATGAGTCCCCATCCTAACCCCTGCAGTGCCCCGCTCTCTGTGGAACAAAGTAAGTACATGAGTCCCCATCCTAACCCTGCAGTGCCCCCCTCTCTGTGGAACAAAGTAAGTACATGAGTCCCCATCCTAACCCTGCAGTGCCCCCCTCTCTGTGGAACAAAGTAAGTACATGAGTCCCCATCCTAACCCCTGCAGTGCCCCGCTCTCTGTGGAACAAAGTAAGTACATGAGTCCCCATACTACATCCTGCAGTGCCCCCCTCTCTGTGGAACAAAGTAAGTACATGAGTCCCCATACTACACCCTGCAGTGGTAGTGTAGTAGCAGTAGTGGTAGTGAAGTAGTGTTTGTGTATTAGTGGTAGTGTAGTAGTGGTAGTGTAATAGCTGTAGAGAGGTAGTGGTAGTGTAGTAAGGTAGTAGTAGTGTATTATTTGTAGTGGTAGTGTAGTAGTGTACTGAAGTAGTGGTAGTGTAGTGGTAATGGGGTATTGTAGTTGTGGTAGTGTGGGGATTTAGTAGTGGTAGTGTGGTGGTATGGTAGTGGTTGTGTAGTAGTAGAGAAGTAGTATTAGTGGTAGTGAAGTAGTTTGGTAGTGTAGTAGTAGAGAAGTAGTGTGGTAGTGGTATCTTAGTAATAGAGAAGTAGTGTGGTATTTTTGTAAGATAAGTAGTGTAGTTGTGGTAGGGGTAGTGTGGAAGTGGTAGTGTAGTAGTAGTGTAGTAGTAGAGAAGTTGTGTGGTAGTGTAGTAGTAGAGATGTAGTGTAGTAGTAGTGTGGTAGTGGTATTTTAGTAATAGAGAAGTAGTGTGGTATTTTTGTAAGATAAGTAGTGTAGTTGTGGAAGTGGTAGTGTAATAGTAGAGAAGTTGTGTGGTAGTGTAGTGGTAGTGTAGTAGTAGCGAAGTAGTGTGGTAGTGTAGTAGTAGAGAAGTTGTGTGGTAGTGTAGTAGTAGAGAAGTAGTGTAGTAGTAGTGTGGTAGTGTACTAGTAGTGTGGTAGTGTAGTAGGAGAGAAGTAGTGTGGTGGTGTAGTAGTAGATAAGTAGTGTAGTAGAGAAGTAGTGTGGTAGTGTAGTAGTAGAGAAGTTGTGTGGTAGTGTAGTAGTAGAGGTTGTGCGGTAGTGTAGTAGTAGAGAAGTAGTGGTAGTGTAGTAGTAGCGAAGTAGTGTGGTAGTGTAGTAGTAGAGAAGTAGTGTAGTTGGGGTAGTGTGGTAGTGGTAGTTGTAGTAGTATGGTAGGAGTAGTGTAGTAGTGCGGTAGTGGTACTGGGGTAATAGTAGTGTAGTAGTGTAGTAGTGTGGTAGGAGTAGTGGTACTGGAGTAATAGTAGTGTGGATGTGGTAGTGATGGTAGTTGTAAAGTAGGGGTAGTGTAGTAGTCTGGTAGGAGTAGTGGTACTGGAATAATAGTAGTAGAGAAGTAGTGGTAGTGTAGTAGTAGTGTGGTAGTGTAGTAGTAGAGAAGTTGTGTGGTAGTGTAGTAGTAGAGAAGTAGTGTAGTAGTAGTGTGGTAGTGTAGTAGTAGAGAAGTAGTGTGGTAGTGTAGTAGTAGAGAAGTAGTGTAGTAGTGGTAGTGTAGTAGTAGTAGTAGATAAGTCGTGTAGTAGAGAAGTTGTGTGGTAGTGTAGTAGTAGAGAAGTAGTGTAGTAGTGGTAGTGTAGTAGTAGAGAAGTAGTGTAGTAGTGTAGTAGTAGAGAAGTTGTGTGGTAGTGAAGTAGTGGTAGTGTAG
Source organism: Oncorhynchus gorbuscha (assembly GCF_021184085.1). Lineage (NCBI taxonomy): Eukaryota > Metazoa > Chordata > Actinopteri > Salmoniformes > Salmonidae > Oncorhynchus > Oncorhynchus gorbuscha. Next base: position 622,937 of record NC_060187.1, on the reverse strand, counting down.
TAGTAGAGAAGTAGTGTGGTAGTCTAGTAGTAGCGAAGTATTGTAGTAGTAGAGAAGTAGTGTGTTAGTGTAGTAGTAGAGAAGTAGTGTGGTAGTGTAGTAGTAGTGTAGTAGTAGAGAAGTAGTGTGTTAGTGTAGTAGTAGAGAAGTAGTGTGTTAGTGTAGTAGTAGAGAAGTAGTGTGGTAGTGTAGTAGTAGCGAAGTAGTGTAGTAGTAGAGAAGTAGTGTGGTAGTGTAGTAGTAGAGAAGTCGTGTAGTTGTGGTAGGGGTAGTAGTAGTGTAGTAGTAGAGAAGTTGTGTGTTAGTGTAGTAGTAGAGAAGTTGTGTGTTAGTGTAGTAGTAGAGAAGTTGTGTGTTAGTGTAGTAGTAGAGAAGTAGTGGTAGTGTAGTAGTAGAGAAGTAGTGTTGTAGTAGAGATGTATTGGTAGTGTAGTAGTAGCGAAGTAGTGTGGTAGTGTAGTAGTAGAGAAGTAGTGGTAGTGTAGTAGTAGAGAAGTAGTGGTAGTGTAGTAGTAGAGAAGTAGTGGTAGTGTAGTAGTAGAGAAGTAGTGGTAGTGTAGTAGTAGAGAAGTAGTGTGGTAGTGTAGTAGTAGAAAAGTAGTGTAGTAGTAGAGAAGTAGTGTAGTAGTAGAGAAGTAGTGTAGTAGTAGAGAAGTAGTGTGGTAGTGGTATTTGGTAATAGAGATGTAGTGTGGTATTTTTGTAATAGAGAAGTAGTGTAGTTGTGGCAGGGGTAGTGTGGTAGTGGTAGTTGTAGTAGTATGGTAGGAGTAGTGTAGTAGTGCGGTAGTGGTACTGGGGTAATAGTAGTGTAGTAGTGTGGTAGTTGTAAAGTAGGGGTAGTGTAGTAGTGTGGTAGGAGTAGTGGTACTGGAGTAATAGTAGTGTGGATGTGGTGGTAGTTGTAAAGTAGGGGTAGTGTAGTAGTGTGGTAGGAGTAGTGGTACTGGAGTAATAGTAGTGTGGATGTGTGGTTCTGGTAGTAAAGTAGGGGTAGTGTAGTAGTCTGGTAGGAGTAGTGGTACTGGAGTAATAGTAGTGTGGATGTGGTGGTAGTTGTAAAGTAGGGGTAGTGTAGTAGTGTGGTAGTGTGGTAGTAGTAGTGATAGTGTGGTAGTGATAGTGTGGTAGTGATAGTGTGGTGGTGTGGTAGTAGTAGTGATAATGTGGTAGTGATAGTAGTAGTGATAGTGTAGTAGTGATAGTGTGGTGGTGTGGTAGTAGTAGTGATAGTGTGGTAGTGATAGTAGTAGTGATAGTGTAGTAGTGATAGTGTGGTAGTGATAGTGTGGTGGTGTGGTAGTAGTAGTGATAGTGTGGTAGTGATAGTGTGGTGGTGTGATAGTAGTAGTGATAGTGTGGTAGTGATAGTGTGGTAGTGATAGTGTGGTAGTGTGTAGTAGTGATAGTGTAGTAGTGATAGTGTAGTAGTGATAGTGTAGTAGTGATAGTGTAGTAGTGATAGTGTAGTAGTGATAGTGTAGTAGTGATAGTGTAGTAGTGGTAGTGATAGTGTAGTAGTGGTAGTGTGGTGTAGTAGTAGTGATAGTAGTAGTGATAGTGGTAGTGGTAGTGTGGTGTAGTAGTAGTGATAGTGTGGTAGTGATAGTGTAGTAGTGGTAGTGTGGTGTAGTAGTAGTGATAGTGTGGTAGTGATAGTGTAGTAGTGGTAGTGTGGTGTAGTAGTAGTGATAGTGTGGTAGTGATAGTGGTAGTGGTAGTGTGGTGTAGTAGTAGTGATAGTGTGGTAGTGATAGTGTAGTAGTGGTAGTGTGGTGTAGTAGTAGTGATAGTGTGGTAGTGATAGTGTAGTAGTGGTAGTGTGGTGTAGTAGTAGTGATAGTGTGGTAGTGATAGTGTAGTAGTGGTAGTGTGGTGTAGTAGTAGTGGTAGTGTGGTGTAGTAGTAGTGATAGTGTGGTAGTGATAATGTAGTAGTGGTAGTGTGGTGTAGTAGTAGTGATAGTGTGGTAGTGATAGTGTAGTAGTGGTAGTGTGGTGTAGTAGTAGTGGTAGTGTGGTGTAGTAGTAGTGATAGTGTGGTAGTGATAGTGTAGTAGTGGTAGTGTGGTGTAGTAGTAGTGATAGTGTAGTAGTAGTAGTGATAGTGTGGTGGTGTAGTAGTAGTGATAGTGTGGTAGTGATAGTGTAGTAGTGGTAGTGTGGTGTAGTAGTAGTGGTAGTGTGGTGTAGTAGTAGTGATAGTGTGGTAGTGATAGTGTTGTAGTGGTAGTGTGGTGGTGTGGTAGTGATAGTGTGGTGGTGTAGTGGGGGTAGTAGTGGGGGTAGTAGTGATAGTGTGGTGGTGTGGTAGTGATAGTGTGGTGGTGTAGTGGGGGTAGTAGTGATAGTGTGGTGGTGTAGTGGGGGTAGTAGTGATAGTGTGGTGGTGTAGTGGGGGTAGTAGTGATAGTGTGGTGGTGTAGTGGGGGTAGTAGTGATAGTGTGGTGGTGTAGTGGGGGTAGTAGTGATAGTGTGGTGGTGTGTGGGGGTAGTAGTGATAGTGTGGTGGTGTAGTGGGGGTAGTGATAGTGTGGTGGTGTAGTGGGGGTAGTAGTGATAGTGTGGTGGTGTAGTGGGGGTAGTAGTGATAGTGTGGTGGTGTAGTGGGGGTAGTAGTGATAGTGTGGTGGTGTAGTGGGGGTAGTAGTGATAGTGTGGTGGTGTAGTGGGGGTAGTAGTGATAGTGTGGTGGTGTAGTGGGGGTAGTAGTGATAGTGTGCTGGTTCAGTAGTGATAGTAGTAGTGATAGTGTGATGGTATAGTAGTGGTAGTAGTGTGGTGGTGTGGTAGAGGTATATTGATGTGTGTGTTTATATATTTATAGTGATGTGTATAGTGATGTGTGTGCTAAAACCTTTCCCTCCCTGTGACCTCTAACCTCTATTTTAATCCTTCATCACAGTATAAGTGTTTGTAACCTCTTTAATCCCTCATCACCGCAGGAGAAGTGTTTGTGACCTCTAACCTCTTTAATCCCTCATCACCGTAGGAGAAGTGTTTGTGACCTCTAACCTCTTTAATCCCTCATCACCGTAGGAGAAGTGTTTGTGACCTCTAACCTCTTTAATCCCTCATCAACGTAGGTGAAGTGTTTGTGACCTCTTGACACGATCGTCGTTGTAATCATACTCAGACCAAAGTGCAGCATGGAATCGGTTCGACATCTTTTATTGATAGTCAAATGCACAAGAAACAAGGAAGAATAAACAATACGTGAAGCTCAAGCAGTGTTCACAGGCAACTACATAGAAACCAGATCCCACAAAATCCAGTGGGGAAATGGCTGCCTAAATATGATCCCCAATTAGAGAACGATGAACAGCTGCCTCTGATTGGGAACCAAACATAGAAACAAAACACCTCGATCGGAACACCCCCCCCCTAGTCATACCCTGACCTAACCAAAATAGAGAATTACAAGGCTCTCTATGGTCAGGGCGTGACAACTCTAACCTCTATTTAAACCCTTCATCACCATAGGAGAAGTGTTTGTGACCTCTAACCTCTATTTAAACCCTTTATCACCGTAGGATACATGTTTGTGACCTCTAACCTCTATGTAAACCCTTCATCCCCATAGGAGAAGTGTTTGTGACCTCTAACCTCTATTTAAACCCTTCATCACCATAGGAGAAGTGCTTGTGACCTCTAACCTCTATTTAAACCCTTCATCACCGTAGGAGAAGTGTTTGTGACCTCTAACCTCTATTTAAACCCTTCATCACCATAGGAGAAGTGTTTGTGACCTCTAACCTCTATTTAAACCCTTCATCACCGTAGGAAGGGTGTTTGTGACCTCTAACCTCTATTTAAACCCTTCATCACCGTAGGAAGGGTGTTTGTGACCTCTAACCTCTATTTAAACCCTTCATCACCGTAGGAAGGGTGTTTATGACCTCTAACCTCTATTTAAACCCTTCATCACCGTAGGAAGGGTGTTTGTGACCTCTAACCTCTATTTAAACCCTTCATCACCGTAGGAAGGGTGTTTGTGAACTCTAACCTCTATTTAAACCCTTCATCACTGTAGGAAGGGTGTTTGTGACCTCTAACCTCTATTTAAACCCTTCATCACCGTAGGAAGGGTGTTTGTGACCTCTAACCTCTATTTAAACCCTTCATCACCGTAGGAAGGGTGTTTGTGACCTCTAACCTCTATTTAAACCCTTCATCACCGTAGGAAGGGTGTTTGTGACCTCTAACCTCTATTTAAACCCTTCATCACCATAGGAAGGGTGTTAGTGACCTCTAACCTCTATTTAAACCCTTAATCACCGTAGGAAGGGTGTTTATGACCTCTAACCTCTATTTAAACCCTTCATCACCGTAGGAAGGGTGTTTGTGACCTCTAACCTCTATTTAAACCCTTCATCACCGTAGGAAGGGTGTTTGTGACCTCTAACCTCTATTTAAACCCTTCATCACCGTAGGAAGGGTGTTTATGACCTCTAACCTCTATTTAAACCCTTCATCACCGTAGGAAGGGTGTTTGTGACCTCTAACCTCTATTTAAACCCTTCATCACCGTAGGAAGGGTGTTAGTGACCTCTAACCTCTATTTAAACCCTTCATCACCGTAGGAAGGGTGTTTGTGACGTACGAAGCCGACAGCGATAAACACGTCAAACAGATCATCAACTTTGTGGCGTTGCTGAGACACAATGGCTTCGATACACACGTAAGAACACACACACACACACACACACACACACACACACACACACACACACACACACACACACACACACACACACACACACACACACACACACACACACACACACACACACACACACACACACACGTAGCACACACACACACACACACACACACACACACACACACACACACACACACACACACACACACACACACACACACACACACACACACACACACACACACACACACACACGTAAGCACACACACACACACACACACACACACACACACACACACACACACACACACACACACACACACACACACACACACACACACACACACACACACACACAACACACACACACACACACACACACGTAACACACACACACACACACACACACACACACACACACACACACACACACACACACACACACACACACACACACACACACACACACACACACACACACACACACACACACACACACACACACACACACACACACACACACACACACACGTAACACACACACACACACGTAAGCACACACACATAAGCACACACACACACACATAAGCACACACACACACACGTAAGCACATACACACACACATAAGCACATACACACACACATAAGCACACACACACACATGTAAGCACATACACACACACACACACGTTAGCACACACGTAAGCACGCACACATAAGCACACACACACACACGTAAGCACATACACACACACATAAGCACACACACACACACGTAAGCACATACACACACACACACGTTAGCACACACACACACACATAAGCACACACACACACAGACACACGTAAGGCTGGATTCTCCTAGTAGAGACAGTGGAATACCAATGAAGAGCTTTTACGTTTCGTAATTATAACTGACGGAACCCCTTTTATAGATACAGTTCTAGTCAAAAGTTTGGACACACCTACTCATTCTAGGGTTTTTCTTTATTTTTACTATTTTCTACATAGTGGAATAATAGTGAAGACATCACAACTATGAAATAACAGCTATGGAATCATGTAGTAACCAAAAAAGTGTTAAACAAATCAAAATAGCCTCCAGACTTGCACAGTGGTCACTAGAGTGCCACTAGAGATCCTGGTTCGAATCCAGGCTCTGCCGCAGCTGGCTGTGTTTCCTCCGACACATTGGTGCGGCTGGCTTCCGGGTTAAGTTGGGCGTTGTGTCAAGAAGCAGTGCCTCTTGGCTGGGTTGGGTTTCAGCTCTTGACCTTCGCCTCTCCTGAGTCCGTACAGGAGTTGCAGCGATGGGACAAGACTGTAACTACCAATTGGATACCCCAAATTGGGGAGATTTTTTCTTATTTTTATAAATAAATAAAAAATATATAGGAATATATTTGACATTCTTCAAAGTAGCCTTTGCCTTGATGACATCTTTGCACAAGAAACACCTAAGATTTTCCTAAAATGAAGTCTGAAAAAAAAGTTTTTAAAAATTTTAATCATAAAATAATTTGACAACCCTGTTTGTAAACTTTTAAATGATATCAAACTCAACTGTATATTTCCGGTGATGAAGACATGGATGCCTCTTGGTAGGGTGGGGTATGCAAAACGCCTGTTAATTTCTGACCACTTCTACCACAAAATGTTCATTTATGACCACTTCTACCACAAAATGTTCACCACTTCTACCACAAAATGTTCACCACTTCTACCATGGGCAAATATGTTTAGAAAGCTTCGTTCAAATCCAAAGGGGTGCGTTCAAAAAGTGATTGAAATCAAATGTAACGAGCCAGTTGCACCTTCCTTGAGAGCTTTTGAATTCTTGAACACTGTATTTAGCATACAGTACCCTTGGGGCTGTTCCAGAGAACTAGATCAATGAGAAACTTAATGACAGGGTACAATTTGTGTTTATTATGGATCTGCCTTGGCAGCAGCTACTCTTCCTTGGGTCCAGCAAAATTATGGCGACAACAACATACACATTTAGCTTCCTTAATAAACCTTAAATATGTGGCTGTATATGTGACTGTTGGGTGTTTGGGTGTTTGTCAAAGTTAGCTGGCTAACGTAGTACATTTAGTACATTTACATTTTAGTCATTCAGCAGACGCTCTTATCCAAAGAGGCTTAAAGGAGCTATTAGGTTTGAGTGCCTTGCTCAAGGGTACATGGACAGATTCGTAAAAATCCTAGTTATCTCTGTGATTCAAACCATTTCCTCTGAAGTACTGCACCCCACTCGTCTGCTCTACATCCTGGTGTTTCAGATCGATATGTTTGAGCAGCAGTTCCGGAGCATCAGTAAGATCGACTTCATGGAGCGGTACCTCAGCGAGGTAAAGGACGTCCCTCACCTGTCATTCCAGCTCACCAGCTCTTCTTGTTAACTTAATGATAGTTCGGCTCGACATTCCTCTTCAGGGTTAAGGAATAGGGTGCTCTATGTTGGGAATAGGGTTAGGGAATAGGGTGCTCTATGTTGGGAATAGGGTTAGGGAATAGGGTTAGGGAATAGGGTGCTCTATGTTGGGAATAGGGTTAGGGAATAGGGTTAGGGAATAGGGTGCTCTGTAGGGAATAGGGTTAGGGAATAGGGTGCTCTATGTTGGGAATAGGGTTAGGGAATAGGGTGCTCTATGTTGGGAATAGGGTTCCCTGGGCCCATACGGCTCCTGAGTGACGCAGCGGTCTAAGGCACTGCATCTCAGTGCTAGAAGCGTCACTACAGACCCTGGTTTGATTCCAGGCTGTATCACAGCCAGCCGTAATTGGGAGTCCTATAGGGCGGCGCCCAATTGGCCCAGCGTCGTCCGGGTTAGGGTTTGGCCGGGGTAGGCCATCATTGTAAATAAGAATGAGTTATTTACTGACTTGCCTAGTTAAATAAAGGTTACATAACATTTAAATATGTAAAAATAATGCACTATGTAGGGAACAGTGTGACATTTGGGATATGTTTATGCTATGACCAAAACCCATGAATGTCAATAGTGAAGTTAGTGACGGGGAAGTGTAAGAGACAGACAGGTTAGTAACAGGGAAGTGTAAGAGAGACAGACAGGTTAGTAACAGGGAAGTGTAAGAGACAGACAGACAGGTTAGTAACAGGGAAGTGTAAGAGAGACAGACAGGTTAGTAACAGGGAAGTGTAAGAGAGACCGACAGGTTAGTAACAGGGAAGTGTAAGAGAGACCGACAGGTTAGTAACAGGGAAGTGTAAGAGAGACAGACAGGTTAGTAACAGGGAAGTGTAAGAGAGACAGACAGGTTAGTAACAGGGAAGTGTAAGAGAGACAGACAGGTTAGTAACAGGGAAGTGTAAGAGAGACAGACAGGTTAGTAACAGGGAAGTGTAAGAGAGACAGACAGGTTAGTAACAGGGAAGTGTAAGAGAGACAGACAGGTTAGTAACAGGGAAGTGTAAGAGAGACAGACAGGTTAGTAACAGGCCTGTGTAAGGGACAGACAGACAGGTTTTTAACAGGCCAGTGTAAGGACAGACAGACAGACAGACAGACAGACAGACAGACAGACAGACAGACAGACAGACAGACAGACAGACAGACAGACAGACAGACAGGTTAGTAACAGGCCAGTAAGGGACAGACAGACAGACAGGTTTTACACAGGCCAGTGTAAGGGACAGTCAGACAGGTTAGTAACAGGCCAGTAAGGGACAGACAGACAGACAGGTTTTACACAGGCCAGTGTAAGGGACAGTCAGACAGGTTTTAACAGGCCAGTAAGGGACAGTCAGACAGACAGGTTAGTAACAGGCCAGTAAGGGACAGACAGACAGACAGGTTAGTAACAGGCCAGTAAGGGACAGTCAGACAGACAGGTTAGTAACAGGCCAGTAAGGGACAGACAGGCAGACAGGTTAGTAACAGGCCAGTGTAAGGGACAGACAGACAGGTTAGTAACAGGCCAGTAAGGGACAGTCAGACAGGTTAGTAACAGGCCAGTGTAAGGGACACACAGTCAGACAGGTTAGTAACATGCCAGTGTAAGGGACACACAGTCAGACAGGTTAGTAACAGGCCAGTGTAAGGGACAGTCAGACAGGTTAGTAACAGGCCAGTGTAAGGGACACACAGTCAGACAGGTTAGTAACAGGCCAGTGTAAGGGACACACAGTCAGACAGGTTAGTAACAGGCCAGTGTAAGGGACAGACAGTCAGACAGGTTAGTAACATGCCAGTGTAAGGGACAGACAGTCAGACAGGTTAGTAACATGCCAGTGTAAGGGACACACAGTCAGACAGGTTAGTAACATGCCAGTGTAAGGGACAGACAGTCAGACAGACAGACAGACAGGTTAGTAACATGCCAGTGTAAGGGACAGTCAGACAGGTGTCTAACTCCTCTGTGCTTCACCCTTACAGAAGGAATACCTCATTATCATCATCATCAGTCCAAAGTACCATGAGACTGTGACCTCATCACCGGTCAGCTTAGAGAACGACGAGAGGATCCTCAACACAGTCTACATACACAAACAGGTACCTCAACACTGTCAGACCTCAACACTGTCTACATACACAAACAGGTACCTCAACACTGTCAGACCTCAACACTATCAGACCTCAACACAGTCAGACCTCAACACTGTCTACATACACAAACAGGTACCTCAACACTGTCAGACCTCAACACTATCAGACCTCAACACAGTCAGACCTCAACACTGTCTACATACACAAACAGGTACCTCAACACTGTCCGACCTCAACACTGTCCGACCTCAACACAGTCAGACCTCAACACTGTCTACATACACAAACGGGTACCTCAACACTGTCAGACCTCAACACTGTCCGACCTCAACACTGTCCGACCTCAACACGGTCAACCCTGTTACAGTCAACCCTGTTACGGTCAACCCTGTTACGGTCAACCCTGTTACGGTCAACCCTGTTACAGTCAACCCTGTTGCAGTCAACCCTGTTGCAGTCAACCCTGTTACGGTCAACCCTGTTACGGTCAACCCTGTTACAGTCAACCCTGTTACGGTCAACCCTGTTACAGTCAACCCTGTTACGGTCAACCCTGTTGCAGTCAACCCTGTTACAGTCAACCCTGTTACGGTCAACCCTGTTACAGTCAACCCTGTTACGGTCAACCCTGTTACAGTCAACCCTGTTACAGTCAACCCTGTTACAGTCAACCCTGTTACGGTCAACCCTGTTACAGTCAACCCTGTTACAGTCAACCCTGTTACGGTCAACCCTGTTACAGTCAACCCTGTTACAGTCAACCCTGTTACGGTCAACCCTGTTACGGTCAACCCTGTTACGGTCAACCCTGTTACAGTCAACCCTGTTACGGTCAACCCTGTTACGGTCAACCCTGTTACGGTCAACCCTGTTACAGTCAACCCTGTTACAGTCAACCCTGTTACGGTCAACCCTGTTACGGTCAACCCTGTTACGGTCAACCCTGTTACAGTCAACCCTGTTACTTTATTTGGCACTTAATTGACACTTACTGTAGTCATTTTTTTTAATTGTCTTTTTTCTATAACAAACACACTGTTGACATGTAGATTATGGTGTAATTTAATGTTTTGCCTTGTGTGGTAGGTTTGGTGGCTTTTGACATTCTCATGTAGGTGTCATAACCAGCCATAGAATAATGGTCACAACAGGTGTCACAACAGGTGTGAATATGCCATGACAGTGTCATTAAAACAGCTTATGACATGTTCTGTCATCATGATGTGGCTCTGACCGTGTCATAATGCTGGGTCACATGTTCTGTCATCATGATGTGGCTCTGACCGTGTCATAATGCTGGGTCACATGTTCTGTCATCATGATGTGGCTCTGACCGTGTCATAATGCTGGGTCACATGTTCTGTCATCATGATGTGGCTCTGACCGTGTCATAATGCTGGGTCACATGTTATGTCATCATGATGTGGCTCTGACCGTGTCATAACGCTGGGTCACATGTTCTGTCATCATGATGTGGCTCTGACCGTGTCATAATGCTGGGTCACATGTTCTGTCATCATGATGTGGCTCTGATCGTGTCATAATGCTGGGTCACATGTTCTGTCATCATGATGTGGCTCTGACTGTGTCATAATACTGGGTCACATGTTCTGTCATCATGATGTGGCTCTGACCATGTCATAATGCTGGGTCACATGTTCTGTGTGTTTGTGCTGCAGCTGCAGAATGAGTTCATTCAGAACGGCAGTAAGAACTTCCGGTTCATCCCTATCCTGTTCCCTGGGGCTAGAAAGGTAAAATATATACATCTGTCTCTCTGCTGCTGTAGCTGCTTTATCGTCAACACAACATTACACTGCTATCAATTTTTTAAATCATGACAAGTTAGCTTGCGTCGGTGACATGCCCGTGATACAGGTGCCCAGTAGGGAGCATGTTGATGGTGCACAAGTCGCCGGCTTATCGACTCATTGTGAATCTCAAACAGCCACGTAAAACGGTCTTGAGTGACAACAAATTAGCTGATTCGCTTTCCATGCAACCATTCCCTTCAACACACTCATTTGCCTATACTCAAGTCGTCATATTGTCCTGCAGCTACCTTTACTCCAGTCACCATATTGTCCTGCAGCTAACCATACTCCAGTCACCATATTGTCCTGCAGCTAACCATACTCCAGTCACCATATTGTCCTGCAGCTACCCATACTCCAGTCACCATATTGTCCTGCAGCTAACCATACTCCAGTCACCATATTGTCCTGCAGCTACCCACACGCCAGTCACCATATTGTTCTGCAGCTACCCATACTCCAGTCACCATATTGTCCTGCAGCTACCCATACTCAAGTCGTCATATTGTTCTGCAGCTACCCATACTCCAGTCACCATATTGTCCTGCAGCTACCCATACTCAAGTCGTCATATTGTCCTGCAGCTACCCATACTCCAGTCACCATATTGGGCTACAGCTACCCATACTCCAGTCACCATATTGTCCTGCAGCTACCCATACTCCAGTCACCATATTGGGCTACAGCTACCCATACTCCAGTCACCATATTGTCCTGCAGCTACCCATACTCCAGTCACCATATTGGGCTACAGCTACCCATACTCCAGTCACCATATTGTCCTGCAGCTACCCATACTCCAGTCACCATATTGGGGGACAGCTACCCATACTCCAGTCACCATATTGGGCTACAGCTACCCATACTCCAGTCACCATATTGTCCTGCAGCTACCCATACTCCAGTCACCATATTGGGGGACAGCTACCCATACTCCAGTCACCATACTAGGGGACAGCTACCCATACTCCAGTCACCATACTGGGGGACAGCTACCCATACTCCAGTCACCATATTGGGCTGCAGCTACCCATACTCCAGTCACCATATTGGGCTGCAGCTACCCATACTCCAGTCACCATATTGGGGGACAGCTACCCATACAGTCACCATACTGAGGGACAGCTACCCATGTTGTCCTGGGGGACAGCTACCCATACTCCAGTCACCATATTGTCCTGCAGCTACCCATACTCCAGTCACCATATTGGCCTGCAGCTACCCATACTCCAGTCACCATATTGGCCTGCAGCTACCCCATACTCCAGTCACCATACTTGGAGACAGCTACCCATACTCTTGTCACCATATTGGGCTGCAGCTACACATACTCCAGTCACCTTACTGGGCCGCTGCTACCCATACTCCAATCACCATATTGTCCTGGAGCTACCCATACTCCAGTCACCATATTGGCCTGCAGCTACCCATACTGCAGTCACCATATTGGCCTGCAGCTACCCCATACTCCAGTCACCATACTTGGAGACAGCTACCCATACTCCTGTCACCATATTGGGCTGCAGCTACACATACTCCAGTCACCATACTGGGCCGCTGCTACCCATACTCCAGTCACCATACTGGGCCGCAGCTACCCATACTCCAGTCACCATACTGGGCTACAGCTACCCATACTCCAGTCACCATACTGGGGGACAGTTACCCATACTCCAGTCACCATATTGTCCTGCAGCTACCCATACTCCAGTCACCATATTGTCCTGCAGCTACCCATACTCCAGTCACCATATTGGGCTGCAGCTACCCATACTCCAGTCACCATATTGTCCTTTAGCTACCCATACCCCAGTCACCATACTGGGGGACAGCTACCCATACTCCAGTCACCATACTGGGGGACAGCTACCCATACTCCAGTCACCAAACTGGGGTACAGCTACCCATACTCCTGTCACCATATTGGCCTGCATCTACCGATACTCCAGTCACCATACTGTGGGACAGCTACCCATACTCCAGTCACCATATTGTCCTGCAGCTACCCATACTCCAGTCACCATATTGGCCTGCAGCTACCCATACTCCAGTCACCATATTGGGCTGCAGCTATCCATACTTCAGTCACCATATTGGCCTGCAGCTACCCATACTCCAGTCACCATACTGGGGGACAGCTACCCATACTCCAGTCACCATATTGCCCTGCAGCTACCCCATACTCCAGTCACCATACTTGGAGACAGCTACCCATATTCCTGTCACCATATTGGGCTGCAGCTACCCATACTCCAGTCACCATACTGGGCCGCAGCTACCCATACTCCAGTCACCATACTGGGAGACAGCTACGCATACTCCAGTCACCATATTGGGCTGCAGCTACCCATACTCCAGTCACCATATTGGGCTGCAGCTACCCATACTCCAGTCACCATACTGGGGGACAGCTACCCATACTCCAGTCACCATACTGGGGACAGCTACCCATACTCCAGTCACCAAACTGGGGGACAGCTACCCATACTCCAGTCACCATATTGTCCTGCAGCTACCCATACTCCAGTCACCATATTGACCTGCAGCTACCCATACTCCAGTCACCATATTGGGCTGCAGCTATCCATACTCCAGTCACCATATTGGCCTGCAGCTACCCCATACTCCAGTCACCATACTGGGAGACAGCTACCCATACTCCAGTCACCATATTGGGCTGCAGCTACCCATACTCCAGTCACCATACTGGGCCGCAGCTACCCATACTCCAGTCACCATACTGGGCCTGCAGCTACCCATACTCCAGTCACCATACTGGGCTGCAGCTACCCATACTCCAGTCACCATATTGGGCTGCAGCTACCCATACTCCAGTCACCATACTGGGGGACAGCTACCCATACTCCAGTCACCATATTGGGCTGCAGCTACCCATACTCCAGTCACCATATTGTCCTGCAGCTACCCATACTCCAGTCACCACATTGGCCTGCAGCTACCCATACTCCAGTCACTATACTGGGGGACAGCTATCCATACTCCAGTCACCATATTGGGCTGCAGCTATCCATACTCCAGTCACCATATTGCCCTGCAGCTACCCCATACTCCAGTCACCATACTTGGAGACAGCTACCCATACTCCTGTCACCATATTGGGCTGCAGCTACCCATACTCCAGTCACCATACTGGGCCGCAGCTACCCATACTCCAGTCACCATACTGGGAGACAGCTACCCATACTCCAGTCACCATATTGGGCTGCAGCTACCCATACTCCAGTCACCATATTGGGCTGCAGCTACCCATACTCCAGTCACCATACTGGGGGACAGCTACCCATACTCCAGTCACCATACTGAGGGACAGCTACCCATACTCCAGTCACCAAACTGGGGGACAGCTACCCATACTCCAGTCACCATATTGTCCTGCAGCTACCCATACTCCAGTCACCATATTGGCCTGCAGCTACCCCATACTCCAGTCACCATACTTGGAGACAGCTACCCATACTCCTGTCACCATATTGGGCTGCAGCTACCCATACTCCAGTCACCATACTGGGCCGCAGCTACCCATACTCCAGTCACCATACTGGCCTGCAGCTACCCATACTCCAGTCAACATACTGGGCTGCAGCTACCCATACTCCAGTCACCGTATTGGGCTGCAGCTACCCATACTCCAGTCACCATACTGGGGGACAGTTACCCATACTCCAGTCACCATATTGTCCTGCAGCTACCCATACTCCAGTCACCATATTGTCCTGCAGCTACCCATACTCCAGTCACCATATTGGGCTGCAGCTACCCATACACCAGTCACCATACTGGGGTACAGCTACCCATACTCCAGTCACCATACTGGGGGACAGCTACCCATACTCCAGTCACCAAACTGGGGGACAGCTACCCATACTCCTGTCACCATATTGGCCTGCAGCTACCCAGACTCCAGTCATCATATTGTCCTGCAGCTACCGATACTCCAGTCACCATACTGTGGGACAGCTACCCATACTCCAGTCACCAAACAGGGGGACAGCTACCCATACTCCTGTCACCATATTGGCCTGCAGCTACCCAGACTCCAGTCACCATATTGTCCTGCAGCTACCCATACTCCAGTCACCATACTGGGCCGCAGCTACCCATACTCCAGTCACCATACTGGGCTGCAGCTACCCATACTCCAGTCACCATACTGGCGGACAGTTACCCATACTCCAGTCACCATATTGTCCTGCAGCTACCCATACTCCAGTCACCATACTGGGCCGCAGCTACCCATACTCCAGTTACCCTATTGGGCTGCAGCTACCCATACTCCAGTCACCATACTGGACCGCAGCTAACCATACTCCAGTCACCATACTGGGCTGCAGCTACCCGTACTCCAGTCACCATATTGGGCTGCAGCTACCCATACTCCAGTCACCATATTGTCCTTTAGCTACCCATACCCCAGTCACCATACTGGGGGACAGCTACCCATACTCCAGTCACCATACTGGGGGACAGCTACCCATACTCCAGTCACCATACTGGGGGACAGCTACCCATACTCCAGTCACCAAACTGGGGGACAGCTACCCATACTCCTGTCACCAAATTGGCCTGCAGCTACCCATACTCCAGTCACCATATTGTCCTGCAGCTACCGATACTCCAGTCACCATACTGGGGGACAGCTACCCATACTCCAGTCACCATATTGTCCTGCAGCTACCCATACTCCAGTCACCATATTGGGCTGCAGCTACCCATACTCCAGTCACCATACTGGGGGACAGTTACCCATACTCCAGTCACCATATTGTCCTGCAGCTACCCATACTCCAGTCACCATATTGGGCTGCAGCTACCCATACTCCAGTCACCATATTGGGCTGCAGCTACCCATACTCCAGTCACCATACTTGGAGACAGCTACCCATACTCCTGTCACCATATTGGGCTGCAGCTACCCATACTCCAGTCACCATACTGGGCCGCAGCTACCCATACTCCAGTCACCATACTGGGAGACAGCTACGCATACTCCAGTCACCATATTGGGCTGCAGCTACCCATACTCCAGTCACCATATTGGGCTGCAGCTACCCATACTCCAGTCACCATACTGGGGGACAGCTACCCATACTCCAGTCACCATACTGAGGGACAGCTACCCATACTCCAGTCACCAAACTGGGGGACAGCTACCCATACTCCAGTCACCATATTGTCCTGCAGCTACCCATACTCCAGTCACCATATTGGCCTGCAGCTACCCCATACTCCAGTCACCATACTTGGAGACAGCTACCCATACTCCTGTCACCATATTGGGCTGCAGCTACCCATACTCCAGTCACCATACTGGGCCGCAGCTACCCATACTCCAGTCACCATACTGGGCCGCAGCTACCCATACTCCAGTCACCATACTGGGGGACAGTTACCCATACTCCAGTCACCATATTGTCCTGCAGCTACCCATACTCCAGTCACCATATTGGGCTGCAGCTACCCATACTCCAGTCACCATATTGCCCTGCAGCTACCCCATACTCCAGTCACCATACTTGGAGACAGCTACCCATACTCCTGTCACCATATTGGGCTGCAGCTACCCATACTCCAGTCACCATACTGGGCCGCAGCTACCCATACTCCAGTCACCATACTGGGAGACAGCTACGCATACTCCAGTCACCATATTGGGCTGCAGCTACCCATACTCCAGTCACCATATTGGGCTGCAGCTACCCATACTCCAGTCACCATACTGGGGGACAGCTACCCATACTCCAGTCACCATACTGAGGGACAGCTACCCATACTCCAGTCACCAAACTGGGGGACAGCTACCCATACTCCAGTCACCATATTGTCCTGCAGCTACCCATACTCCAGTCACCATATTGGCCTGCAGCTACCCCATACTCCAGTCACCATACTTGGAGACAGCTACCCATACTCCTGTCACCATATTGGGCTGCAGCTACCCATACTCCAGTCACCATACTGGGCCGCAGCTACCCATACTCCAGTCACCATACTGGGCCGCAGCTACCCATACTCCAGTCACCGTATTGGGCTGCAGCTACCCATACTCCAGTCACCATACTGGGGGACAGTTACCCATACTCCAGTCACCATATTGTCCTGCAGCTACCCATACTCCAGTCACCATATTGTCCTGCAGCTACCCATACTCCAGTCACCATATTGGGCTGCAGCTACCCATACTCCAGTCACCATACTGGGGTACAGCTACCCATACTCCAGTCACCATACTGGGGGACAGCTACCCATACTCCAGTCACCAAACTGGGGGACAGCTACCCATACTCCTGTCACCATATTGGCCTGCAGCTACCCAGACTCCAGTCATCATATTACCCATACTCCTGTCACCATATTGTCCTGCAGCTACCGATACTCCAGTCACCATACTGTGGGACAGCTACCCATACTCCAGTCACCAAACAGGGGGACAGCGACCCATACTCCTGTCACCATATTGGCCTGCAGCTACCCAGACTCCAGTCACCATATTGTCCTGCAGCTACCCATACTCCAGTCACCATACTGGGCCGCAGCTACCCATACTCCAGTCACCATACTGGGCTGCAGCTACCCATACTCCAGTCACCATACTGGCGGACAGTTACCCATACTCCAGTCACCATATTGTCCTGCAGCTACCCATACTCCAGTCACCAAACTGGGGGACAGCTACCCATACTCCTGTCACCAAATTGGCCTGCAGCTACCCATACTCCAGTCACCATATTGTCCTGCAGCTACCGATACTCCAGTCACCATACTGGGGGACAGCTACCCATACTCCAGTCACCATATTGTCCTGCAGCTACCCATACTCCAGTCACCATATTGGGCTGCAGCTACCCATACTCCAGTCACCATACTGGGGACAGCTACCCATACTCCAGTCACCATATTGTCCTGCAGCTACCCATACTCCAGTCACCATACTGTCACCATATTGGGCTGCAGCTACCCATACTCCAGTCACCATACTGGGGGACAGCTACCCATACTCCAGTCACCATACTGGGGGGGTCACCAAACTGGGGACAGCTACCCATACTCCTGTCACCATATTGGCCTGCAGCTACCCAGACTCCAGTCACCATATTGTCCTGCAGCTACCCATACTCCAGTCACCATACTGGGCCGCAGCTACCCATACTCCAGTCACCATACTGGGCTGCAGCTACCCATACTCCAGTCACCATATTGGGCTGCAGCTACCCATACTCCAGTCACCATACTGGGGGACAGTTACCCATACTCCAGTCACCATATTGTCCTGCAGCTACCCATACTCCAGTCACTATACTTGGTCGCAGCTACCCATACTCCAGTCACCCTATTGGGCTGCAGCTACCCATACTCCAGTCACCATACTGGGCCGCAGCTACCCATACTCCAGTCACCATACTGGGCTGCAGCTACCCATACTCCAGTCACCATATTGGGCTGCAGCTACCCATACTCCAGTCACCATATTGGGCTGCAGCTACACATACCCCAGTCACCATACTGGGGGACAGCTACCCATACTCCAGTCACCAAACTGGGGGACAGCTACCCATACTCCTGTCACCATATTGTCCTGCAGCTACCCATACTCCAGTCACCATACTGGGGGACAGCTACCCATACTCCAGTCACCATATTGGGCTGCAGCTACCCATACTCTAGTCACCATATTGTCCTGCAGCTACCCATACTCAAGTCGTTATATTGTCCTGCAGCTACCCATACTCCAGTCACCATATTGGGCTGCAGCTACGCATACTCCAGTCACCATACTGGGGGACAGTTACCCATACTCCAGTCACCATATTGTCCTGCAGCTACCCATACTCCAGTCACCATATTGTCCTGCAGCTACCCATACTCCAGTCACCATATTGGGCTGCAGCTACCCATACTCCAGTCACCATATTGTCCTTTAACTACCCATACCCCAGTCACCATACTGGGGGACAGCTACCCATACTCCAGTCACCATACTGGGGGACAGCTACCCATACTCCAGTCAGCATACTGGGGGACAGCTACCCATACTCCAGTCACCAAACTGGGGGACAGCTACCCATACTCCTGTCACCATATTGGCCTGCAGCTACCCAGACTCCAGTCACCATATTGTCCTGCAGCTACCGATACTCCAGTCACCATACTGTGGGACAGCTACCCATACTCCAATCACCAAACTGGGGGACAGCTACCCATACTCCTGTCACCATATTGGCCTGCAGATAACCAGACTCCAGTCACCATATTGTCCTGCAGCTACCCATACTCCAGTCACCATACTGGGCCGCAGCTACCCATATTCCAGTCACCATACTGGGCTGCAGCTACCCGTACTCCAGTCACCATATTGGGCTGCAGCTACCCATACTCCAGTCACCATATTGTCCTTTAGCTACCCATACCCCAGTCACCATACTGGGGGACAGCTACCCATACTCCAGTCACCATACTGGGGGACAGCTACCCATACTCCAGTCACCAAACTGGGGGACAGCTACCCATACTCCTGTCACCATATTGGCCTGCAGCTACCCATACTCCAGTCACCATATTGTCCTGCAGCTACCGATACTCCAGTCACCATACTGGGGGACAGCTACCCATACTCCAGTCACCATATTGTCCTGCAGCTACCCATACTCCAGTCACCATATTGGCCTGCAGCTACCCATACTCCAGTCACCATATTGGGCTGCAGCGACCCATTCTACAGTCACCATGCTGGGCCTCACCTACCCATACTCCAGTCACCATTTTGGGCTACAGCTACCCATACTCCAGTCACCATATTGGGCTGCAGCTAACCATACTCCAGTCAACATATTGGCCTGCAGCTACCCATACTCCAGTCACCATATTGGCCTGCAGCTACCCATACTCCAGTCACCATATTGGCCTGCAGCTACCCATGCTCCAGTCACCATACTGGGGGACAGCTACCCATACTCCAGTCACCATACTGGGGGACAGCTACCCATACTCCAGTCACCATATTGGGCTGCAGCTACCCATACTCCAGTCACCATATTGTCCTGCAGCTAACCATACTCAAGTTGTTATATTGTCCTGCAGATACCCATACTTCAGTCACCATATTGGCCTGCAGCTACCCATACTCCAGTCACCATACTGGGAGACAGCTACCCATACTCCAGTCACCATATTGTCCTGCAGCTGCCGATACTCCAGTCACCATACTGTGGGACAGCTACCCATACTCCAGTCACCATATTGGCCTGCAGCTACCCATACTCCAGTCACCATAATGGGGGACAGCTACCCATAATCCAGTCACCATACTAGGGACAGCTACCCATACTCCAGTCACCATATTGTCCTTTAGCTACCCATACTCCAGTCACCATATTGGCCTGCAGCTATCCATACTCCAGTCACCATATTGGGCTGCAGCTATCCATACTCCAGTCACCATATTGGGCTGCAGCTACCCATACTCCAGTCACCATTTTGGGCTGCAGCTACCCATACTCCAGTCACCATATTGGCCTGCAGCTACCCATACTCCAGTCACCATACTGGGGGACAGCTACCCATACTCCAGTCACCATATTGCCCTGCAGCTACCCCATACTCCAGTCACCATACTTGGAGACAGCTACCCATATTCCTGTCACCATATTGGGCTGCAGCTACCCATACTCCAGTCACCATACTGGGCCGCAGCTACCCATACTCCAGTCACCATACTGGGAGACAGCTACGCATACTCCAGTCACCATATTGGGCTGCAGCTACCCATACTCCAGTCACCATATTGGGCTGCAGCTACCCATACTCCAGTCACCATACTGGGGGACAGCTACCCATACTCCAGTCACCATACTGAGGGACAGCTACCCATACTCCAGTCACCAAACTGGGGGACAGCTACCCATACTCCAGTCACCATATTGTCCTGCAGCTACCCATACTCCAGTCACCATATTGACCTGCAGCTACCCATACTCCAGTCACCATATTGGGCTGCAGCTATCCATACTCCAGTCACCATATTGGCCTGCAGCTACCCCATACTCCAGTCACCATACTTGGAGACAGCTACCCATACTCCAGTCACCATATTGGGCTGCAGCTACCCATACTCCAGTCACCATACTGGGCCGCAGCTACCCATACTCCAGTCACCATACTGGGCCGCAGCTACCCATACTCCAGTCAACATACTGGGCTGCAGCTACCCATACTCCAGTCACCGTATTGGGCTGCAGCTACCCATACTCCAGTCACCATACTGGGGGACAGCTACCCATACTCCAGTCACCATATTGGGCTGCAGCTACCCATACTCCAGTCACCATATTGTCCTGCAGCTACCCATACTCCAGTCACCATATTGGCCTGCAGCTACCCATACTCCAGTCACTATACTGGGGGACAGCTACCCATACTCCAGTCACCATATTGGGCTGCAGCTATCCATACTCCAGTCACCATATTGCCCTGCAGCTACCCCATACTCCAGTCACCATACTTGGAGACAGCTACCCATACTCCTGTCACCATATTGGGCTGCAGCTACCCATACTCCAGTCACCATACTGGGCCGCAGCTACCCATACTCCAGTCACCATACTGGGAGACAGCTACGCATACTCCAGTCACCATATTGGGCTGCAGCTACCCATACTCCAGTCACCATATTGGGCTGCAGCTACCCATACTCCAGTCACCATACTGGGGGACAGCTACCCATACTCCAGTCACCATACTGAGGGACAGCTACCCATACTCCAGTCACCAAACTGGGGGACAGCTACCCATACTCCAGTCACCATATTGTCCTGCAGCTACCCATACTCCAGTCACCATATTGGCCTGCAGCTACCCCATACTCCAGTCACCATACTTGGAGACAGCTACCCATACTCCTGTCACCATATTGGGCTGCAGCTACCCATACTCCAGTCACCATACTGGGCCGCAGCTACCCATACTCCAGTCACCATACTGGGCCGCAGCTACCCATACTCCAGTCAACATACTGGGCTGCAGCTACCATACTCCAGTCACCGTATTGGGCTGCAGCTACCCATACTCCAGTCACCATACTGGGGGACAGTTACCCATACTCCAGTCACCATATTGTCCTGCAGCCACCCATACTCCAGTCACCATATTGTCCTGCAGCTACCCATACTCCAGTCACCATATTGGGCTGCAGCTACCCATACTCCAGTCACCATATTGTCCTGCAGCTACCCATACTCCAGTCACCATACTGGGGTACAGCTACCCATACTCCAGTCACCATACTGGGGGACAGTTACCCATACTCCAGTCACCATATTGTCCTGCAGCTACCCATACTCCAGTCACCATATTGTCCTGCAGCTACCCATACTCCAGTCACCATATTGGGCTGCAGCTACCCATACTCCAGTCACCATATTGTCCTGCAGCTACCCATACTCCAGTCACCATACTGGGGTACAGCTACCCATACTCCAGTCACCATACTGTGGGACAGCTACCCATACTCCAGTCACCAAACAGGGGGACAGCTACCCATACTCCTGTCACCATATTGGCCTGCAGCTACCCAGACTCCAGTCACCATATTGTCCTGCAGCTACCCATACTCCAGTCACCATACTGGGCCGCAGCTACCCATACTCCAGTCACCATACTGGGCTGCAGCTACCCATACTCCAGTCACCATACTGGCGGACAGTTACCCATACTCCAGTCACCATATTGTCCTGCAGCTACCCATACTCCAGTCACCATACTGGGCCGCAGCTACCCATACTCCAGTTACCCTATTGGGCTGCAGCTACCCATACTCCAGTCACCATACTGGACCGCAGGTAACCATACTCCAGTCACCATACTGGGCTGCAGCTACCCGTACTCCAGTCACCATATTGGGCTGCAGCTACCCATACTCCAGTCACCATATTGTCCTTTAGCTACCCATACCCCAGTCACCATACTGGGGGACAGCTACCCATACTCCAGTCACCATACTGGGGGACAGCTACCCATACTCCAGTCACCATACTGGGGGACAGCTACCCATACTCCAGTCACCAAACTGGGGGACAGCTACCCATACTCCAGTCACCATATTGTCCTGCAGCTACCCATACTCCAGTCACCATATTGGCCTGCAGCTACCCATACTCCAGTCACCATATTGGGCTGCAGCGACCCATTCTACAGTCACCATACTGGGCCGCAGCTACCCATACTCCAGTCACTATACTGGGCTGCAGCTCCCCATACTCCAGTCACCCTATTGGGCTGCAGCTACCCATACTCCAGTCACCATATTGGCCTGCAGCTACCCATACTCCAGTCACCATACTGGGGGACAGCTACCCATACTCCAGTCACCATATTGGGCTGCAGCTACCCATACTCTAGTCACCATATTGTCCTGCAGCTACCCATACTCAAGTCGTTATATTGTCCTGCAGCTACCCATACTCCAGTCACCATATTGGGCTGCAGCTACCCATACTCCAGTCACCATACTGGGGGACAGTTACCCATACTCCAGTCACCATACTGGGGGACAGCTACCCATACTCCAGTCACCAAACTGGGGGACAGCTACCCATACTCCTGTCACCATATTGGCCTGCAGCTACCCAGACTCCAGTCACCATATTGTCCTGGAGCTACCCATACTCCAGTCACCATACTGGGCCGCAGCTACCCATACTCCAGTCACCATACTGGGCTGCAGCTACCCATACTCCAGTCACCATATTGGGCTGCAGCTACCCATACTCCAGTCACCATACTGGGGGACAGTTACCCATACTCCAGTCACCATATTGTCCTGCAGCTACCCATACTCCAGTCACTATACTTGGTCGCAGCTACCCATACTCCAGTCACCCTATTGGGCTGCAGCTACCCATACTCCAGTCACCATACTGGGCCGCAGCTACCCATACTCCAGTCACCATACTGGGCTGCAGCTACCCATACTCCAGTCACCATATTGGGCTGCAGCTACCCATACTCCAGTCACCATATTGGCTGCAGCTACACATACCCCAGTCACCATACTGGGGGACAGCTACCCATACTCCAGTCACCAAACTGGGGGACAGCTACCCATACTCCTGTCACCATATTGTCCTGCAGCTACCCATACTCCAGTCACCATACTGGGGGACAGCTACCCATACTCCAGTCACCATATTGGGCTGCAGCTACCCATACTCTAGTCACCATATTGTCCTGCAGCTACCCATACTCAAGTCGTTATATTGTCCTGCAGCTACCCATACTCCAGTCACCATATTGGGCTGCAGCTACGCATACTCCAGTCACCATACTGGGGGACAGTTACCCATACTCCAGTCACCATATTGTCCTGCAGCTACCCATACTCCAGTCACCATATTGTCCTGCAGCTACCCATACTCCAGTCACCATATTGGGCTGCAGCTACCCATACTCCAGTCACCATATTGTCCTTTAACTACCCATACCCCAGTCACCATACTGGGGGACAGCTACCCATACTCCAGTCACCATACTGGGGGACAGCTACCCATACTCCAGTCACCATACTGGGGGACAGCTACCCATACTCCAGTCACCAAACTGGTGGACAGCTACCCATACTCCTGTCACCATATTGGCCTGCAGCTACCCAGACTCCAGTCACCATATTGTCCTGCAGCTACCGATACTCCAGTCACCATACTGTGGGACAGCTACCCATACTCCAGTCACCATACTGGGGGACAGCTACCCATACTCCAGTCACCATATTGGGCTGCAGCTACCCATACTCTAGTCACCATATTGTCCTGCAGCTACCCATACTCAAGTCGTTATATTGTCCTGCAGCTACCCATACTCCAGTCACCATATTGGGCTGCAGCTACGCATACTCCAGTCACCATACTGGGGGACAGTTACCCATACTCCAGTCACCATATTGTCCTGCAGCTACCCATACTCCAGTCACCATATTGTCCTGCAGCTACCCATACTCCAGTCACCATATTGGGCTGCAGCTACCCATACTCCAGTCACCATATTGTCCTTTAACTACCCATACCCCAGTCACCATACTGGGGGACAGCTACCCATACTCCAGTCACCATACTGGGGGACAGCTACCCATACTCCAGTCACCATACTGGGGGACAGCTACCCATACTCCAGTCACCAAACTGGTGGACAGCTACCCATACTCCTGTCACCATATTGGCCTGCAGCTACCCAGACTCCAGTCACCATATTGTCCTGCAGCTACCGATACTCCAGTCACCATACTGTGGGACAGCTACCCATACTCCAGTCACCAAACTGGGGGACAGCTACCCATACTCCTGTCACCATATTGGCCTGCAGATAACCAGACTCCAGTCACCATATTGTCCTGCAGCTACCCATACTCCAGTCACCATACTGGGCCGCAGCTACCCATATTCTAGTCACCATATTGTCCTGCAGCTACCGATACTCCAGTCACCATACTGGGGGACAGCTACCCATACTCCAGTCACCATATTGTCCTGCAGCTACCCATACTCCAGTCACCATATTGGCCTGCAGCTACCCATACTCCAGTCACCATATTGGGCTGCAGCGACCCCTTCTACAGTCACCATGCTGGGCCTCACCTACCCATACTCCAGTCACCATTTTGGGCTACAGCTACCCATACTCCAGTCACCATATTGGGCTGCAGCTAACCATACTCCAGTCACCATATTGGCCTGCAGCTACCCATACTCCAGTCACCATATTGGCCTGCAGCTACCCATACTCCAGTCACCATATTGGCCTGCAGCTACCCATGCTCCAGTCACCATACTGGGGGACAGCTACCCATACTCCAGTCACCATACTGGGGGACAGCTACCCATACTCCAGTCACCATATTGGGCTGCAGCTACCCATACTCCAGTCACCATATTGTCCTGCAGCTAACCATACTCAAGTTGTTATATTGTCCTGCAGATACCCATACTCCAGTCACCATATTGGCCTGCAGCTATCCATACTCCAGTCACCATACTGGGAGACAGCTACCCATACTTCAGTCACCAAACTGGGGGACAGCTACCCATACTCCAGTCACCATATTGTCCTGCAGCTGCCGATACTCCAGTCACCATACTGTGGGACAGCTACCCATACTCCAGTCACCATATTGGCCTGCAGCTACCCATACTCCAGTCACCATAATGGGGGACAGCTACCCATACTCCAGTCACCATACTAGGGGACAGCTACCCATACTCCAGTCACCATATTGGCCTTTAGCTACCCATACAACAGTCACCATATTGGCCTGCAGCTATCCATACTCCAGTCACCATATTGGGCTGCAGCTATCCATACTCCAGTCACCATATTGGGCTGCAGCTACCCATACTCCAGTCACCATTTTGGGCTGCAGCTACCCATACTCCAGTCACCATATTGGCCTGCAGCTACCCATACTCCAGTCACCATATTGGCCTGCAGCTATCCATACTCCAGTCACCATACTTGGAGACAGCTACCCATACTTCAGTCACCAAACTGGGGGACAGCTACCCATACTCCAGTCACCATATTGGGCTGCAGCTATCCATACTCCAGTCACCATATTGGTCTGCAGCTACCCATACTCCAGTCACCATATTGTCCTTTAGCTACCCATACTCCAGTCACCATATTGGCCTGCAGCTATCCATACTCCAGTCACCATATTGGGCTGCAGCTATCCATACTCCAGTCACCATATTGGGCTGCAGCTATCCATACTCCAGTCACCATATTGGTCTGCAGCTACCCATACTCCAGTCACCATATTGGCCTGCAGCTACCCCATACTCCAGTCACCATATTGGCCTGCAGTTACCCATACTCCAGTCACCATTTTGGGCTGCAGCTACCCATACTCCAGTCACCATTTTGGGCTGCAGCTACCCATACTCCAGTCACCATATTGTCCTACAACTACCCATACTCAAGTTGTCATATTGTCCTGCAGCTACCCATACTCCAGTCACCATATTGTCCTGCAGCTACCCATACTCCAGTCACCATACTGGGAGACAGCTACCCATACTCCAGTCACCATATTGGGCTGCAGCTACCCATACTACAGTCACCATACTGGGCCGCAGCTACCCATACTCCAGTCACCATATTGGCCTGCAGCTACCCAGACTCCAGTCACCATATTGTCCTGCAACTACCGATACTCCAGTCACCATATTGGGCTGCAGCTATCCATACTCCAGTCACCATATTGGTCTGCAGCTACCCATACTCCAGTCACCATATTGTCCTTTAGCTACCCATACTCCAGTCACCATATTGGTCTGCAGCTACCCATACTCCAGTCACCATATTGGCCTGCAGTTACCCATACTCCAGTCACCATTTTGGGCTGCAGCTACCCATACTCCAGTCACCATTTTGGGCTGCAGCTACCCATACTCCAGTCACCAAAAATTTCCTACAACTACCCATACTCCAGTTGTCATATTGTCCTGCAGCTACCCATACTCCAGTCACCATATTGTCCTGCAGCTACCCATACTCCAGTCACCATACTGGGAGACAGCTACCCATACTCCAGTCACCATATTGGGCTGCAGCTACCCATACTACAGTCACCATACTGGGCAGCAGCTACCCATACTCCAGTCACCATATTGGCCTGCAGCTACCCAGACTCCAGTCACCATATTGTCCTGCAACTACCGATACTCCAGTCACCATACTGTGGGACAGCTACCCATACTCCAGTCACCAAACTGGGGGACAGCTACCCATACTCCTGTCACCATATTGGCCTGCAGCTACCCAGACTCCAGTCACCATATTGTCCTGTAGCTACCCATACTCCTGTCACCATACTGGGCTGCAGCTACCCATACTCCAGTCACCATATTGGGCTGCAGCTACCCATAATCCAGTCACCATACTGGGGGACAGTTACCCATACTCCAGTCACCATATTGTCCTGCAGCTAGCCATACTCCAGTCACTATACTGGGCTGCAGCTCCCCATACTCCAGTCACCCTATTAGGCTGCAGCTACCCATACTCCAGTCACCATACTGGGCCGCAGCTACCCATACTCCAGTCACCCTATTGGGCTGCAGCTACCCATACTCCAGTCACCATACTGGGCCGCAGCTACCCATACTCCAGTCACCATACTGGGCTGCAGCTACCCGTACTCCAGTCACCATATTGGGCTGCAGCTACCCATACTCCAGTCACCATATTGTCCTTTAGCTACCTATACCCCAGTCACCATACTGGGGGACAGCTACCCATACTCCAGTCACCATACTGGGGGACAGCTACCCATACTCCAGTCACCATACTGGGGCACAGCTACCCATACTCCAGTCACCAAACTGGGGGACAGCTACCCATACTCCTGTCACCATATTGGCCTGCAGCTACCCATACTCCAGTCACCATATTGTCCTGCAGCTACCGATATTCCAGTCACCATACTGGGGCCAGCTACCCATACTTCAGTCACCATATTGTCCTGCAGCTACCCATACTCCAGTCACCATATTGGCCTGCAGCTACCCATACTCCAGTCACCATATTGGGCTGCAGCGACCCATTCTACAGTCACCATGCTGGGCCGCACCTACCCATACTCCAGTCACCATTTTGGGCTACAGCTACCCATACTCCAGTCATCATATTGGGCTGCAGCTACCCATACTCCAGTCACCATACTGGGCCGCAGCTACCCATACTCCAGTCACCATATTGGCCTGCAGCTACCCATACTCCAGTCACCATATTGGCCTGCAGCTACCCATACTCCAGTCACCATACTGGGGGACAGCTACCCATACTCCAGTCACCATATTGGGCTGCAGCTACCCATACTCCAGTCACCATACTGGGAGACAGCTACCCATACTCCAGTCACCATATTGGCCTGCAGCTACCCATACTCCAGTCACCATACTGGGAGACAGCTACCCATACTTCAGTCACCAAACTGGGGGACAGGGGTCACCATATTGTCCTGCAGCTACCATACTCCAGTCACCATATTGTCCTGCAGCTAGCCGATACTCCAGTCACCATACTGTGGGACAGCTACCCATACTCCAGTCACCATATTGGCCTGCAGCTACCCATACTCTAGTCACCATACTGGGCCGCAGCTACCCATACTCCAGTCACCATATTGGCCTGCAGCTACCCATACTCCAGTCACCATATTGGCCTGCAGCTACCCATACTCCAGTCACCATATTGGCCTGCAGCTATCCATACTCCAGTCACCATATTGGCCTGCAGCTACCCATACTCCAGTCACCATATTGGGCTGCAGCGACCCATTCTACAGTCACCATGCTGGGCCGCACCTACCCATACTCCAGTCACCATTTTGGGCTACAGCTACCCATACTCCAGTCACCATATTGGGCTGCAGCTAACCATACTCCAGTCACCATATTGGCCTGCAGCTACCCATACTCCAGTCACCATACTGGGAGACAGCTACCTATACTCCAGTCACCATATTGGTCTGCAGCTACCCATACTCCAGTCACCATACTGGGCCGCAGCTACCCATACTCCAGTCACCATATTGGGCTGCAGCTACCCATACTCTAGTCACCATACTGGGCCGCAGCTACCCATACTCCAGTCACCATATTGGCCTGCAGCTACCCATACTCCAGTCACCATATTGGCCTGCAGCTACCCATACTCAAGTTGTTATATTGTCCTGCAGCTACCCATACTCCAGTCACCATATTGGGCTGCAGCTACCCATCCTCCAGTCACCATTTTGGGCTACAGCTACCCATACTCCAGTTACCATATTGGGCTGCAGCTAACCATACTCCAGTCACCATATTGGCCTGCAGCTACCCATACTCTAGTCACCATACTGGGAGACAGCTACCCATACTTCAGTCACCAAACTGGGGGACAGCTACCCATACTCCAGTCACCATATTGTCCTGCAGCTACCGATACTCCAGTCACCATACTGTGGGACAGCTACCCATACTCCAGTCACCATATTGGCCTGCAGCTACCCATACTCCAGTCACCATACTGGGGGACAGCTACCCATACTCCAGTCACCATATTGGGCTGCAGCTATCCATACTCCAGTCACCATATTGGTCTGCAGCTACCCATACTCCAGTCACCATATTGTCCTTTAGCTACCCATACTCCAGTCACCATATTGGCCTGCAGCTATCCATACTCCAGTCACCATATTGGGCTGCAGCTATCCATACTCCAGTCACCATATTGGGCTGCAGCTATCCATACTCCAGTCACCATATTTGGCTGCAGCTACCCATACTCCAGTCACCATATTGGGCTGCAGCTATCCATACTCCAGTCACCATATTGGGCTGCAGCTACCCATACTCCAGTCACCATATTGGGCTGCAGCTACCCATACTCCAGTCACCATATTGGGCTGCAGCTACCCATACTCCAGTCACCATACTGAGGGACAGCTACCCATACTCCAGTCACCATACTGAGGGACAGCTATCCATACTCCAGTCACCATATTGCGCTGCAGCTACCCATACTCCAGTCACCATATTGGGCTGCAGCTACCCATACTCCAGTCACCATATTGGGCTGCAGCTATCCATGCTCCAGTCACCATTTTGTGCTGCAGCTATCCATGCTCCAGTCACCATTTTGGGCTACAGCTACCCATACACCGGTCACCATATTGGGCTACAGC
Source organism: Oncorhynchus gorbuscha (assembly GCF_021184085.1). Lineage (NCBI taxonomy): Eukaryota > Metazoa > Chordata > Actinopteri > Salmoniformes > Salmonidae > Oncorhynchus > Oncorhynchus gorbuscha. Next base: position 592,216 of record NC_060187.1, on the reverse strand, counting down.
TACCCATACTCCAGTCACCATATTGGGCTGCAGCTACCCATACTCCAGTCACCATATTGGGCTGCAGCTACCCATACTCCAGTCACCATACTGAGGGACAGCTACCCATACTCCAGTCACCATACTGAGGGACAGCTATCCATACTCCAGTCACCATATTGCGCTGCAGCTACCCATACTCCAGTCACCATATTGGGCTGCAGCTACCCATACTCCAGTCACCATATTGGGCTGCAGCTATCCATGCTCCAGTCACCATTTTGGGCTGCAGCTATCCATGCTCCAGTCACCATTTTGGGCTACAGCTACCCATACTCCAGTCACCATATTGGGCTACAGCTACCCATACTCCAGTCACCATATTGGGCTGCAGCTATTCATGCTCCAGTCACCATTTTGGGCTACAGCTACCCATACTTGGACTGTAGTTGTGTCAAAGATGTTCTTCTAAGATAGACCACCTCTTGTCGTTTCCAATGGGAGTGTGCCGAGTAGGTGGGAGTGTGCCGAGTAGATTGGATCAAGTGTTGAGATGGGTTTTTTAAAGCCGCGTTTATTGGTCTATCAGATGTCAATCAGATGACTTAGTGACGTCAATAAAATACATATCCATCATTTTCAAATTTACTTCAAAATGAGATGCAGACGTTGGACTGGAGTGTTGGAGAAGATGGACTTCAACACTTGAGTTGATGTAGTTAACTTTAAGTAACTATTTGTAACTATCTACTTGGGACAAACTAGCTAGCTAGCTACCACCTGTAAGATGAAGACCATTTGTGCCTTATAAATATGCATGACGTTCATTAGGAAAACGGCCACTATCTAGTGCACTCGTCCTAAACAATGTCATCTCTAAAAACACTTAGGTAAGTCAAGTCTACCAAACGTAGTGCACTCTGTTTCTTATAGATTCTAGTTTTGGAAACATTAAACTGTATGGAGATCAAATGTTTCATTGATGAGGAAATTAGCAGAATTTCGGCCAAAATCCATCTCAACCTTCTCCCACTGCCGGGAAACGGGCTTCCTCTCATCACCATATTTGGTAGTGAGAGGAAACAGCAACCGGATGCCTCACATTTATACATCCGGTGAAATATCTGACTCATCCATCTGTAGTCGTGTTTCTTGTGAAGCTCACTCCTCTCTCTCTCCCTCAGTGTCACGTCCCTACGTGGCTCCAGAACACTCATGTCTACAGCTGGCCTAGGGACAGAGATGACGTCCTACGTCGCCTGATGAGAATAGAGAAATACAACCCTCCTCCTATTGGGAATCTACCGACCATAGTCTCTATCCCCATCTAACAGCACAGCGCCCCCGCTGGACTGGAGGTCCGACAGACTATTTAAACCATAAGGCTTCAGCCACACAAAGACTAAATATGGATTAAATCATAGTGTCTGTTTTTGTCTGTCGTAAATTAAACTCAAGTCAACTATTTTCGGACAAGTTGCATCCATAAAAATACGATGTTCTTTGAGACCATCTCTGTGGTCCTTCAGTCAATCTGTAATTTTCAGATACAAAATCTCTGTTTGGCAGTGACCTAACAGTCAGAATGGACCTCTGCTCTGAAGACATCCTCACCCTCCAGATTAGAACCTGTTGCTGATCTGGGACCAGTGAAATACTTTACCTGGATCTTTATAGGATTCAACCGGAGACAGATCTTCTATGATCTGTCAACAACTGTTTTATCTGCTATGATCTGTCAACAACTGTTTTATCTGCTATGATCTGTCAACAACTGTTTTATCTGCTATGATCTGTCAACAACTGTTTTATCTGCTATGATCTGTCAACAACTGTTTTATCTGCTATGATCTGTTAACAACTGTTTTATCTGCTAACAACTGTTTTATCTGCTATGATCTATATAATAATAATATATATGCCATTTAGCAGACGCTTTTATCCAAAGCGACTTACAGTCATGTGTGCATACATTCTACGTATGGGTGGTCCCGGGGATCGAACCCACTACCCTGGCGTTACAAGCGCCATGCTCTACCAACTGAGCTACAGAAGGACCCTCTGTTAATAACAACTGTTTTATCTGCTATGATCTGTCAACAACTGTTTTATCTTCTATGATCTGTCAATAACTGTTTTATCTGCTATGATCTGTTTTATCTGCTATGATCTGTTTTATCTGCTATGATCTGTCAACAACTGTTTTATCTGCTATGATCTGTTAACAACAACTGTTTTATCTGCTATGATCTGTCAACAACTGTTTTATCTGCTATGATCTGTTAATAACAACTGTTTTTTTATCTGCTGTTTTATCTGATCTGTCAACAACTGTTTTATCTGCTATGATCTGTCAACAACTGTTTTATCTGCTATGATCTGTCAACAACTGTTTTATCTGCTATGATCTGTCAACAACTGTTTTATCTGCTATGATCTGTTAATAACAACTGTTTTATCTGCTATGATCTGTTTTATCTGCTATGATCTGTCAACAACTGTTTTATCTGCTATGATCTGTCAACAACTGTTTTATCTGCTATGATCTGTCAACAACTGTTTTATCTGCTATGATCTGTCAACAACTGTTTTATCTGCTATGATCTGTTCAACAACTGTTTTATCTGCTATGATCTGTCTGATCTGTCAACAACTGTTTTATCTGCTATGATCTGTCAACAACTGTTTTATCTGCTATGATCTGTCAACAACTGTTTTATCTGCTATGATCTGTCAACAACTGTTTTATCTGCTATGATCTGTCAACAACTGTTTTATCTGCTATGATCTGTCAACAACTGTTTTATCTGCTATGATCTGTCAACAACTGTTTTATCTGCTATGATCTGTTAATAACAACTGTTTTATCTGCTATGATCTGTTTTATCTGCTATGATCTGTCAACAACTGTTTTATCTGCTATGATCTGTCAACAACTGTTTTATCTGCTATGATCTGTCAACAACTGTTTTATCTGCTATGATCTGTTAATAACAACTGTTTTATCTGCTATGATCTGTCAACAACTGTTTTATCTGCTATGATCTGTTAATAACAACTGTTTTATCTGCTATGATCTGTCAACAACTGTTTTATCTGCTATGATCTGTCAACAACTGTTTTATCTGCTATGATCTGTCAACAACTGTTTTATCTGCTATGATCTGTTTTATCTGCTATGATCTGTTAACAACTGTTTTATCTGCTATGATCTAATAACTGTTTTATCTGCTATGATCTGTCAACAACTGTTTTATCTGCTATGATCTGTCAACAACTGTTTTATCTGCTATGATCTGTTAACAACTATTTTATCTGCTATGATCTGTTAAAAACAACTGTTTTATCTGCTATGATCTGTCAACAACTGTTTTATCTGCTATGATCTGTCAATAACTGTTTTATCTGCTATGATCTGTCAACAACTGTTTTATCTGCTATGATCTGTCAACAACTGTTTTATCTGCTATGATCTGTCAACAACTGTTTCATCTGCTATGATCTGTCAACAACTGTTTTATCTGCTATGATCTGTCAACAACTGTTTCATCTGCTATGATCTGTCAATAACTGTTTTATCTGCTGTTTTATCTGCTGTGTTGATCTACAGTCCTAGAATACACAGAAGGACTGAACATATGAGGCACAGACCTCAATCGTCTCTGCTTCAGTCACGGCAGCTTGTTACTGTCTCTGCTTCAGTCACGACAGCTTGTTACTGTCTCTGCCTTTTCAGCTGGGTGTGTTTTTACTGTTCTGTGAACTGACTGTTGTCCTGGAACACTGTGTGATACCTTACATTTGAAGTCAGAAGTTTCCATACACATTAGCCAAATACATTTATACTCCGTTTTTCACAATTCCTGACATTAAATCCTCATAAATATTCCCTGTCTTAGGTCAGTTAGGATCACCACTTTATTTTAAGAATGTGAAATGTCAGAATAATAGTAGAGAGAATTATTGATTTCAGCTTTAATTTATTTGATCACATTCCCAGTGGGTCAGAAGTTTACATACTAATTGAGTGTATCTGTTAGCTATGCCTTTAAATTGTTTAAATTGGGTCAAATGTTTTGGGTAGCCTTCCACAAGCTTCCCACAATAAGTTGGGTGAATTTTGGCCCATTCCTCCTGACAGAGCTGGTGTAACTAAATCAGGTTTGTGGGACTCCTTACTCGCACATGCTTTTTCAGTTCTGCCCACAGATTTTCTATGGGATTGAGGTCAGGGCTTTGTGAAGGCCACTCCAATACCTTGACTCTGTTGTCCTGAAGCCATTTTGCCACAGCTTTGGATGTATGCTTGGGGTCATTGTCCATTTGGAAGACCTATTTGCGACCAAGCTTTAATTGATGTCTTGAGATGTTGCTTCAATATATCCACATAATTTTCCTGCCTCATGATGCCATCTATTTTGTGAAATGCACCAGTCCCTCTTGCAGCAAAGCACCCCCACAACATGATGCTGCCACCCCTGTGCTTCACGGATGGGATGGTGTTCTTCGGCTTGCAAGCTTCCCCCTTTTTCCTCCAAACATATCACATTTACATTTACATTACATTTAAGTCATTTAGCAGACGCTCTTATCCAGAGCGACTTACAAATTGGTGCATTCACCTTATATCAATGGTCATTATGACCAAACAGTTCTATTTTTGTTTCATCCGACCAGAGGACATTTCTCCAAAAAAGTTGCAAAAGTTGCAAACCATAGTCTGGCTTTTTTATGGCGGTTTTGGAGCAGTAGCTTCTTCCTTGCTGAGCGGCCTTTCAGGTTATTTCGATATAGAACTTGTTTTACTGTGGATATAGATACTATATAATATAATAATAATATATGCCATTTAGCAGACGCTTTTATCCAAAGCGACTTACAGTCATGTGTGCATACATTCTATGTATGGGTGGTCCCGGGGATCGAACCCACTACCCTGGCGTTACAAGCGCCATGCTCTACCAACTGAGCTACAGAAGGACCACATACTTTTGTACCTGTTTCCTCCAGCATCTTCACAAGGTCCTTTGCTGTTGTTCTGGGATTGATTTGCACTTTTTGCACCAAAGTACGTTCATCTCTAGGAGACAGAACGATGACGGCTGCGTGGTCCCATGGTGTTTATACTTGCGTACTATTGTTTGTACAGATGGTACCTTCAGGCGTTTGGAAATTGCTCCCAAGGATGAACCAGACCTGTGGAGGTCTACAAAAAAAATTCTGAGGTCTTGATTTTCACATGATGTCAAGCATAGAGTCACTGAGTTTGAAGGTAGGCCTTGAAATACATCCACAGGTACACCTCCAATTGACTCAAATGATGTCAATTAGCCTATCAGAAGCTTCTAAAGCCATTAAATCATTTTCTTGAATTTTCCAAGATGTTTAAAGGCACAGTCAACCTAAGTGTATGTAAACTTCCGACTGTATGTCTGTCCCTAGCAGCACTGAACAAAAACAAAGAGCCTTGTGACATGTTTATACCTCCGTATAAGTATTGCCTGAGGAGGACAGACAAGCTAATTAGTCCCAAATGGCACCCTATTCCATATATATTGGGGCCCTGATCCCTACATTCCCTATGGGCTCTGATCCCTACATTCCCTATGGGCTCTGATCCCTACATTCCCTATGGGCTCTGATCCCTACATTCCCTATGGGCTCTGTTCCCTATGGGCCCTGATCCCTACATTCCCTATGGGCTCTTATCCCTATTTTCCCTATGGGCCCTGATCCCTACATTCCCTATGGGCTCTGATCCCTATGTTCCCTATGGGCTCTGTTCCCTATGGGCCCTGATCCCTACATTCCCTATGGGCTCTTATCCCTATTTTCCCTATGGGCCCTGATCCCTATATTCCCTATGGGCTCTGATCCCTACATTCCCTATGGGCCCTGTTCCCTATGGGCCCTGATCCCTATGTTCCCTATGGGCCCTGTTCCCTATGGGCCCTGATCCCTATATTCCCTATGGGCTCTGATCCCTATATTCCCTATGGGCTCTGATCCCTACATTCCCTATGGGCCCTGTTCCCTATGGGCCCTGATCCCTATGTTCCCTATGGGCCCTGTTCCCTATGGGCCCTGATCCCTATATTCCCTATGGGCTCTGATCCCTATATTCCCTATGGGCCCTGTTCCCTATGGGCCCTGATCCCTATATTCCCTATGGGCTCTGATCCCTATGTTCCCTATGGGCCCTGATCCTATGTTCCCTATGGGCTCTGATCCCTATGTTCCCTATGGGCCCTGATCCCTATATTCCCTATGGGCCCTGATCCCTATATTCCCTATGGGCCCTGATCCCTATATTCCCTATGGGCCCTGTTCCCTATGGGCCCTGATCCCCATGTTCTCTATGGGCCCTGAATCCCAATGTTCCCTATGGGCCCAGATCCCTATTTTCACTATGGGTCCTGTTCCCTATGGGCCCTGATCCCTATATTCCCTATGGGCCCTGATCCCTATGTTCACTATGGGCCCTGTTCCCTATGGGCCCTGATCCCTATATTCCCTATGGGCCCTGATCCCTATATTCCCTATGGGCCCTGTTCCCTATATTCCCTATGGGCCCTGTTCCCTATGGGCCCTGATCCCTATATTCCCTATGGGCTTTTGTCCCTATCTTCCCTATGGGCCCTGATCCCTATATTCCCTATGGCCCCTGATCCCTATGTTCCCTATGGGCTTTGATCCCTATGTTCCCTATGGGCTTTGATCCCTATATTCCCTATGGGCCCTGATCCCTATTTTCCCTATGGGCCCTGATCCCTATGGGATTGATCTGTAGTAGAGAGTTCAGACAGTCTATTGATCTGTAGCAGTGAGTTCAGTCAGACAGTCTATTGATCTGTAGTAGTGAGTTCAGACAGTCTATTGATCTGTAGCAGTGAGTTCAGTCAGACAGTCTATTGATCTGTAGTAGAGAGTTCAGACAGTCTATTGATCTGTAGCAGTGAGTTCAGACAGACAGTCTATTGATCTGTAGCAGTGAGATCAGTCAGACAGTCTATTGATCTGTATCAGTGAGTTCAGTCAGACAGTATTGATCTGTAGTAGTGAGTTCAGACAGTCTATTGATCTGTAGCAGTGAGTTCAGTCAGAGAGACAGTATTGATCTGTAGCAGTGAGTTCAGTCAGTCTATTGATCTGTAGCAGTGAGTTCAGTCAGACAGTCTATTGAACTGTAGTAGTGAGTTCAGACAGTCTATTGATCTGTAGTAGTGAGTTCAGACAGTCTATTGATCTGTAGCAGTGAGTTCAGACAGTCTATTGATCTGTAGCAGTGAGTTCAGACAGTCTATTGATCTGTAGCAGTGAGTTCAGACAGTCTATTGATCTGTAGCAGTGAGTTCAGACAGTCTATTGATCTGTAGCAGTGAGTTCAGACAGTCTATTGATCTGTAGCAGTGAGTTCAGACAGACTATTGATCTGTAGCAGTGAGTTCAGACAGTCTATTGATCTGTAGCAGTGAGTTCAGACAGTCTATTGATCTGTAGCAGTGAGTTCAGACAGTCTATTGATCTGTAGCAGTGAGTTCAGACAGTCTATTGATCTGTAGCAGTGAGTTCAGACAGTCTATTGATCTGTAGCAGTGAGTTCAGACAGTCTATTGATCTGTAGCAGTGTGTTCAGTCAGACAGTCTATTGATCTGTAGTAGAGAGTTCAGACAGTCTATTGATCTGTAGCAGTGAGTTCAGACAGTCTATTGATCTGTAGCAGTGAGTTCAGTCAGACAGTCTATTGATCTGTAGTAGAGAGTTCAGACAGTCTATTGATCTGTAGCAGTGAGTTCAGACAGTCTATTGATCTGTAGCAGTGAGTTCAGACAGTCTATTGATCTGTAGTAGAGAGTTCAGACAGTCTATTGATCTGTAGTAGAGAGTTCAGACAGTCTATTGATCTGTAGCAGTGAGTTCAGTCAGACAGTCTATTGATCTGTAGCAGTGAGTTCAGTCAGACAGTCTATTGATCTGTAGCAGTGAGTTCAGACAGTCTATTGATCTGTAGTAGTGAGTTCAGTCAGACAGTCTATTGATCTGTAGCAGTGAGTTCAGACAGTCTATTGATCTGTAGCAGTGAGTTCAGACAGTCTATTGATCTGTAGCAGTGAGTTCAGACAGATGCGGAGTCCTGCTCTCTCTGTACTCAGCAGGAATGTGAGCTGATTTGTTCCACTCTGCGCCAACATTTACCTGCAGAATACAGACACAAGTCCTCATAGACATCCATGTATGTGATGCTTCCGGTGGCGCTGCAAGGCTGCGACTAGGCTCTCAAACAAGACAGTGCTTCCCGTGTGTTTCAAATCAAAATCAAACTACATTTTATTAGTCACATGCGCTGAATACAACAGGTGTACCTTACATTGAAATGCTTATTTATGAGCCCTAATGAACAATGCAGTTTTTAAAAAAATACAGAAAATAATTTAAGAATAAGAGATAACAGTAACAGGTCATTAAAGAGCAGCAGTAAAATAACAATAGGGAGGCTATACACAGGGGGTACCAATACAGAGTCAATAGGGAGGCAATACACTGGGGGTTACCAATACAGAGTCAATAGGGAGGCTATACACAGGGGGTACCAATACAGAGTCAATAGGGAGGCTATACACAGGGGGTACCAATACAGAGTCAATAGGGAGGCTATATACAGGGGGTACCAATACAGAGTCAGTGTGGAGGCTATATACAGGGGGTACCAATACAGAGTCAGTGTGGAGGCTATACACAGGGGGTACCAATACAGAGTCAGTGTGGAGGCTATACACAGGGGGTACCAATACAGAGTCAGTGTGGAGGCTATACACAGGGGGTACCAATACAGAGTCAGTGTGGAGGCTATACACAGGGGGTACCAATACAGAGTCAATAGGGAGGCTATACACAGGGGGTACCAATACAGAGTCAATAGGGAGGCTATACACAGGGGGTACCAATACAGAGTCAATAGGGAGGCTATATACAGGGGTTACCAATACAGAGTCAATAGGGAGGCTATACACAGGGGGTACCAATACAGAGTCAATAGGGAGGCTATACACAGGGGGTACCAATACAGAGTCAATAGGGAGGCTATACACAGGGGGTACCAATACAGAGTCAATAGGGAGGCTATACACAGGGGGTACCAATACAGAGTCAATGTGGAGGCTATATACAGGGGGTACCAATACAGAGTCAGTGTGGAGGCTATACACAGGGGGTACCAATACAGAGTCAATAGGGAGGCTATACACAGGGGGTACCAATACAGAGTCAATAGGGAGGCTATACACAGGGGGTACCAATACAGCGTCAATAGGGAGGCTATACACAGGGGGTACCAATACAGAGTCAGTGTGGAGGCTATATACAGGGGGTACCAATACAGAGTCAATAGGGAGGCAATACACTGGGGGTTACCAATACAGAGTCAATAGGGAGGCTATACACAGGGGGTACCAATACAGAGTCAATAGGGAGGCTATACACAGGGGGTACCAATACAGAGTCAATAGGGAGGCAATACACTGGGGGTTACCAATACAGAGTCAATAGGGAGGATATATACAGGGGGTACCAATACAGAGTCAATGTGGAGGCTATATACAGGGGGTTACCAATACAGAGTCAATAGGGAGGCTATATACAGGGGGTTACCAATACAGAGTCAATGTGGAGGCTATACACAGGGGGTACCAATACAGAGTCAATAGGGAGGCTATATACAGGGGGTTACCAATACAGAGTCAATAGGGAGGCAATACACTGGGGGTTACCAATACAGAGTCAATAGGGAGGCTATATACAGGGTTTACCAATACAGAGTCAATAGGGAGGCTATATACAGGGGTTACCAATACAGAGTCAATAGGGAGGCTATATACAGGGGGTACCAATACAGAGTCAATAGGGAGGCAATACACAGGGGTTACCAATACAGAGTCAATTTGCGGGGGCACCGGTTAGTTGAGGTAGTATGCACGTGTAGGTAGAATTATTAAAGTGACTATGCATAAATGACAACAGAGAGTAGCAGCAGTGTAAAAAAGGGGGGGGGGATGCAAATAGTCTGGGTAGCCATTTGACTAGCTGTTCAGGAGTCTCATGGCTTGGGGGTAGAAGCGGTTTAGAAGCCTCTTGGACCTATACTTGGTGTTCCGGTACAGCTTGCCATGCAGTAGCAGAGAGAACAGTCTATTTCTAGGGTGGCTGGAATCATTGACAATGTTTAGGGCCTTCCTCTAACACTGCCTGGTATAGAGGTTCTGGATGACAGTAAGCTTGGCCCAGTGATGTACTGGGCTGTACACACTATCCTCTGTAGTGCCTTGCGGTCGGAGGCTGAGCAGTTGCCATACCATGCAGTGATGCAACCAGTCAGGATGCTCTCAATGGTGCAGCTGTATAACCTTTTGAGGATCTGAGGACCCATGCCAAATCTTTTCAGTCTCCTGAGGGGGAATAGGTTATGTCGTGCCCTCTTCACGACTGTCTCGGTGTTAGTTTGTTTGTGATGTGGACACCAAGGAACTTGAAGCTCTCAGGCTGCTCCACTGCAGCCCGTCGATGATAATGGGGCGTGCTCGGTCCTGTTTTTCCTAATAGTCCACAATCATCTCCTTTTTCTTGATCGCGTTGAGGGAGAGGTTGTTATTCTGGCACCACACGGCCAGGTCTCTGACCTCCTCCCTATAGGCTGTCTAATCGTTGTCGGTGATCAGGCCTACCACTGTTGTGTCATCGGCTAATTTAGTGATGTTGGAGTCGTGCCTGGCCGTGGCAGTCATGAGTGAACAGGGAGTACAGGAGGGGACTGAGCACGCACCCCTGAGGGGCCCCTGTGTTGAGGATCAGCGTGGCGGATGTGTTGCTACCTACCCTCACCACCTGGGGGCGGCCCGTCAGAAGTCCAAGATCCAGTTTCAGAGGGAGGTGTTTAGTCCCAGGGTCCTTAGCTTAGTGATGATTACATTTACATTTAAGTCATTTAGCAGACGCTCTTATCCAGAGCGACTTACAAATTGGTGCATTTACCTTATGACATCGAGTGGGACAGTCACTTTACAATAGTGCATCTAAATCTTAAAGGGGGGGGGGTGTTGCTTTGAGAGCACTATGGTGTTGAATGCTGAACTGCAGTCAATGAACAGCATTCTCACATAGGTGTTCCTTTTGTCCAGGTGGGAACAGGCAGTGTGGAGTACAATAGATTTTGCATCTGTGCATCTGTTGGGGCGGCATGCAAATTTGAGTGGGTCTAGGGTTTCTGGGATGATGGTGTTGATGTGAGACGTGAGTGCTATGGGTCGGCAGTCATTTAGGCAGGTTACCTTAGTGTTCTTGGGCACAGGCACTATGGTGGTCTGCAAAAAAAAAGTACAATTGGCATGCTGACTGCAGAAATGTCCCCCAGAGCTGTTGCCAAAGAATGTATGTGGACACCTGCTCATCAAAATCTCATTCCAAAATCATGGGCATTAATATGGAGTTGGTCCCCCCTTTTGCTGCTATAATAGCCTCCATTCTTCTGGGGAGGCATTAATATGGAGTTGGTCCCCCTCTTTACAGCTATAACAGCCTCCACTCTTCTGGGAAGGCTTTCCACTAGATGTTGGAACATTGCTGTGGGGTCTTGCTTCCATTCAGCCACAAGAGCATTATTGAGGTCGGGCATTGATGCTGGGTGATTAGGGCTGGCTCGCAGTTGGCGATCTAATTCATCCCAAAGTTTTTCGATTGGGTTGAGGTATTTGTATTTTATGTATTATGTATTATTATGTATTTATTAGTTCCTGTCAAGGCAGCAGCTACTCTTCCTTGGGTTTATTATGGATCCCCATTAGTTCCTGTCAAGGCAGCAGCTACTCTTCCTTGGGTTTATTATGGATCTCCATTAGTTCCTGTCAAGGCAGCAGCTACTCTTCCTTGGGTTTATTATGGATCTCCATTAGTTCCTGTCAAGGCAGCAGCTACTCTTCCTTGGGTTTATTATGGATCCCCATTAGTTCCTGTCCAGGCAGCAGCTACTCTTCCTTGGGTTTATTATGGATCCCCATTAGTTCCTGTCCAGGCAGCAGCTACTCTTCCTTGGGTTTATTATGGATCCCCATTAGTTCCTGTCCAGGCAGCAGCTACTCTTCCTTGGGTTTATTATGGATCTCCATTAGTTCCTGTCAAGGCAGCAGCTACTCTTCCTTGGGTTTATTATGGATCCCCATTAGTTCCTGTCAAGGCAGCAGCTACTCTTCCTTGGGTTTATTATGGATCTCCATTAGTTCCTGTCAAGGCAGCAGCTACTCTTCCTGGGGTTTATTATGGATCACCATTAGTTCCTGTCAAGGCAGCAGCTACTGTTCAACATAATTAAGGAATTTTATACCATTTTAAAAACATTACAATACATTCACAGATTTCACAACCTCCTGTGTTCCCCTCAGGCCCTACTCCACCACTACCACATATCTACAGTACTAAATCCATGTGTATGTATAGTGCGTATGTTATTGTGTGTGTATGCATGTGTCTGTGCCAATGTTTGTTGCTTCACAGTCCCCACTGTTCCTTAAGGTGCTTTTTTATGTTTTTTAAAATCTAATTTTACTGTTTGCATCAGTTACTTGATGTGGAATAGAGTTCCATGTAGTCATGGCTCTATGTAGTACTGTGGAATAGAGTTCCATGTAGTCATGGCTCTATGTAGTACTGTGGAATAGAGTTCCATGTAGTCATGGCTCTATGTAGTATTGTGGAATAGAGTTCCATGTAGTCATGGCTCTGTAGTACTGTGGAATAGAGTTCCATGTAGTCATGGCTCTATGTAGTACTGTGGAATAGAGTTCCATGTAGTCATGGCTCTATGTAGTACTGTGGAATAGAGTTCCATGTAGTCATGGCTCTATGTAGTACTGTGGAATAGAGTTCCATGTAGTCATGGCTCTATGTAGTACTGTGGAATAGAGTTCCATGTAGTCATGGCTCTATGTAGTACTGTGGAATAGAGTTCCATGTAGTCATGGCTCTATGTAGTACTGTGGAATAGAGTTCCATGTAGTCATGGCTCTATGTAGTACTGTGGAATAGTGTTCCATGTAGTCATGGCTCTATGTAGTACTGTGGAATAGCATTCCATGTCGTCATGGCTCTATGTAGTACTGTGGAATAGAGTTCCATGTCGTCATGGCTCTATGTAGTACTGTGGAATAGAGTTCCATGTCGTCATGGCTCTATGTAGTACTGTGGAATAGAGTTCCATGTCGTCATGGCTCTATGTAGTACTGTGGAATAGAGTTCCATGTCGTCATGGCTCTATGTAGTACTGTGGAATAGAGTTCCATGTAGTCATGGCTCTATGTAGTACTGTGGAATAGAGTTCCATGTCATCATGGCTCTATGTAGTACTGTGGAATAGAGTTCCATGTCATCATGGCTCTATGTAGTACTGTGGAATAGAGTTCCATGTCGTCATGGCTCTATGTAGTACTGTGGAATAGAGTTCCATGTCGTCATGGCTCTATGTAGTACTGTGGAATAGAGTTCCATGTAGTCATGGCTCTATGTAGTACTGTGGAATAGAGTTCCATGTAGTCATGGCTCTATGTAGTACTGTGGAATAGAGTTCCATGTAGTCATGGCTCTATGTAGTACTGTGGAATAGAGTTCCATGTAGTCATGGCTCTATGTAGTACTGTGGAATAGAGTTCCATGTAGTCATGGCTTTATGTAGTACTGTGGAATAGAGTTCCATGTAGTCATGGCTTTATGTAGTACTGTGGAATAGAGTTCCATGTAGTCATGGCTCTATGTAGTACTGTGGAATAGAGTTCCATGCTTTTTATTTTATTTTATTTTTTTAACCTTTATTTAACCAGGCAAGTCAGTTAAGAACAAATTCTTATTTTCAATGACGGCCTGGGAACAGTGGGTTAACTGCCTGTTCAGGGGCAGAACGACAGATTTGTACCTTGTCAGCTCGGGGGTTTGAACTCGCAACCTTCCGGTTACTAGTCCAACGCTCGAACCACTAGGCTACCCTGCCGTGTAGTCATGGCTCTATGTAGTACTGTGGAATAGAGTTCCATGTAGTCATGGCTTTATGTAGTACTGTGGAATAGAGTTCCATGTAGTCATGGCTCTATGTAGTACTGTGGAATAGAGTTACATGTAGTCATGGCTTTATGTAGTATTGTGGAATAGAGTTCCATGTAGTCATGGCTCTGTAGTACTGTGGAATAGAGTTCCATGTAGTCATGGCTCTATGTAGTACTGTGGAATAGAGTTCCATGTAGTCATGGCTCTATGTAGTACTGTGGAATAGAGTTCCATGTCGTCATGGCTCTATGTAGTACTGTGGAATAGAGTTCCATGTCGTCATGGCTCTATGTAGTACTGTGGAATAGAGTTCCATGTAGTCATGGCTCTATGTAGTACTGTGGAATAGAGTTCCATGTCATCATGGCTCTATGTAGTACTGTGGAATAGAGTTCCATGTAGCCATGGCTCTATGTAGTACTGTGCACCTCCCATAGTCTGTTTGGGACTTGGGGACTGTGAAGAGACCTCTGGTGGCATGTCTTGTGGGGTATGCATGGGCTGTGCGCCAGTAGTTCAAACAGACAGTTTGGTGCGTTCAACATGTCTATACCTCTCATAAATAAGAGTAGTGATGAAGTAAATCTCTCCTTCACTTTGAGCCAGGCAAGATTGACATATTATTAATGTTAGCTCTCTGTGTACATCCAAGGCCAGCCGTGCTGCCCTGTTCTGAGCCATTTTTGTCCCTTTTTGTGGCACCTGACCACACGACTGGCCAGGTGCCACGACAGCAGTCCAGTTGTGACCAAACTAGAGGCTGTAGGACCTGCCTTGTTGATAGAGTTAAGGCAGAGCAGTGCTTTATTATGGACAGACTTCTCCCCATCTTAGCTACTGTTGTATCAATATGTTTGGACCATGACAGTTTACAATCCAGGGTTACTCCACACAGGTTAGTCACATCAACTTGCTCAATTTCCACATGATTTATTACAATATTTAGTTGAGGTTTAGGGTTTAGTGAATGACTAACTTATTCCTTGTGTAAGAATATTTTAAGATAATACACACCGGAGAGTACTAACGGTCAATAAGGAATTATTGGGGTCTGTGTTGTTGAATAATAACATCAATCAATCAAATATATTTATAAAGCCCTTCTTACATCAGCAGATGTCACAGAGCTGTACAGAAACCCAGCCTAAAACCCCAAACAGCAAGCAATGCAGATGTAGAAGCACAGTGGCTAGGAAAAACTCCCTAGAAAGGCAGGAACCCAGGAAGAAACCTAGAGCGGAACCACGCTCTGAGGGGTGGCCACTCCTCTTCTGGCTGTGCCGGGTGGAGATTATAACAGAACATGGCCAAGATGTTCATAGATGACCAGCAGGGTCACATAATAATAATTGCATTGGTTGTAGAGGGTGCAACAAGTCAGCACCTCAGGAGTAAATGTCAGTTAGCTTTTCATAGCCTATCATTGAGAGTATCTCTACCACTCCTGCTGTCTCTAGAGAGTTGAAAACAGCAGGTCTGGGACAGGTAGCACGTCCGGTGAACAGGTCAGGGTTCCATAGCCGTATGCAGAACGGTTGAAACTGGAGCAGCAGCACGACCAGGTGGACTGGGGACAGCAAGGAGTCATCATGCCAGGTAATCCTGAGGCATGGTCCTAGGGCTCAGGTCCTCCGAGAGAGAGAAAGTGAGAGAGAATTAGAGAGAGCATACTTAAATTCACACAGGACACTGGATAAGACAGGAGAAGTACTCCAGATATAACAAACTGACCCTGGCCCCCCGACACATAAACTACTGCAGCATAAATACTGGAGGCTGAGACAGAAGGGGTCGGGAGACACTGTGGCCCCATCCGATGATACCCCCAGACAGGGCCAACCAGGCAGGATATAACCCCACCCACTTTGCTAAAGCACAGCCCCCACACCACTAGGGGGATACCTTCAACCACCAACTTACCATCCTGAGACAAGGTCGAGTATAGCCCACGAAGATCTCCCCCACTGCACAAACCCGAGGGGGGCGCCAACCCGGACAGGAAGATTACGTCAGTGACTCAACCCACTGAGTGATGCACCCCTCCTAGGGATGGCATGGAAGAGCACCAGTAAGCCAGTGACTCAGCCCCCGTAATAGGGTTAGAGGCATAAAGCTGTCCCAACAGCAGAACTTTCCTTTCAGCACCATGGAGTGAATCCTTACCACTGCTACACCTGGCTATCAGTGGATACTTGTCTGGCTGCAAAACAGCTAATTCAGCCTCATTTACTGCCTCTTTAAAAAAATATAGCTGATATGGTTGACTTGCTTAAACAAATGTGGTTTCTACTGACAAGTGAGATGTACAAACTATGGCATAAGGGAACGACGAGCTTATAAGAGGCAATCCGTGGCCTCCGAAGTGGTGCAGTGGTCTAAGGCACAGCATCTATAGCCTGGGCTTTCGATCCCAGGCTGTGTCATTACCGGCCATGACCGGGAGTCCCATAGGGCAGCGCACAATTGGCCAAAAGTCGTCCGGGTTATGGGAGGGTTTGGCCGGAGGGCCTTAACTTGACTCATCGCGCTCTAACGACTCCTTGTGGCGGTCCTAGCGCCTGCAGGCTGACTTCGGTCGTCAGTTGAATAGTGTTTCCTCTGACACATTGGTGCATCTGGCTTCCGGGTTAAGTGAGTAGGTGTTAAGAAGCGCGGTTTGGCAGGTCATGTTTCGGAGGACGCATGACTCGACCTTTGCCTCTCCCGAGCCCGTTGCAGTGATGAAACAAGATCGTAATCACAAAATTGGGGAGAAAAAGGGGGTAAAAATAAAAAATCTGTAATTTCGATTAAGACATTAATAAGCAAGCTAGGACGGACGTAGTCAATATGATCATTTGTTCAGCACTTTTGAAATGTACAGTGACAGAATTCAGAACATGGGCCTTTCTTACGGTATTCTGCCTGTACACCAAGTCAGAACCGTAGGATAAATAAAGGGGGCATATAAGCAGCCAATGAAAGCTCTTACAATATTCAATGATTACATTTCTCTAAAACAGGCTATAGGCTATATGTGCACCACCAAGTCAGAACAGTAGGCTAAGTTATGAGGGGGATAGCGAGCAAATTATTACTGTGAGGCACAAGGGCTACTAACAGCTTATTACACAACATACACTTAGAGTTACTTTCTTAGCAGTATTCATATCTCCCTGGCATATTACGTAATTTATGTAGCAGCATACAAGACATTTTTGGACTCACCTTATTGTGCTGTGCTCACTTGAACAGGAAGGTGGCACGGTGATCCTTCTTGTGGGCAAATTTTGTCATAAAACTTTGTCATCAAAGTCTGGCATTCTCTGGATTTATGGTGCTTTCAAGACAACTGGGAACTCTGAAAAAACAAGGTTGAATGATGGCGTCAGTGATCTTCAGGTCGGAGCTCTAGAAAGAGGCCTGTGTTCCCGACTTGGAATGCCAAGTTGGATGGCTTTTCAAAACGTATTTTCCCAGTCGGAGCTAGTTATTTTCAGAGTTCCCAGTTGTCTTGAACTCACTGAAGTCTGAGATTTTCCAGTTGTTTTGAATGTGGCAGAAGTCATGCTGGATTGACAGCATGGCCAATGTATTCAACCTTTTCTGGCCCATAGCATGTGAATATTCATCCTTTTAAGCTTGGAAAGGAGACCCTTAAACCCAGACTTGGACAACACACCCACTCCACCGAATAGTGGTAGACCTGATCACCGACAACGATGAGACAGCCTATAGGGAGGAGGTCAGAGACGTGGCCGTGGGGTGCCAGGACAATAACCTCTCCCTCAGTGTGAGCAAGACAAAGGAGCTGATTGTGGACTACAGGAAAAGGTGGGCCGAACAGGCCCCCATTAACTTCGACGGTGCTGCAGTGGACTGGGTCGAGAGTTTCAAGTTCCTTGGTGTCCACATCACTAGCAAACAATCATTTTTATTTATTTTTATTTCACCTTTATTTAACCAGGTAGGCAAGTTGAGAACAAGTTCTCATTTACAATTGCGTCCTGGCCAAGATAAAGCAAAGCAGTTCTGTAACGGCGTTCGTCTGTTGAAGGAGAAGCGGACCAAAATGCAGCATGGTGGTTACTCATGTTCTTTAATGAAGAATAGACGATACATGAAATAACTATATATAAACAAAACAACAAACGGAACGTGAAAACCTATACAGCCTGTCTGGTGAATAACTACACAGAGACAGGAACAATCACCCACGAAAACACTCACAGAATATGGCTGCCTAAATATGGTTCCCAATCAGAGACAACGATAAATCACCTGACTGATTGAGAACCGCCTCAGGCAGCCATAGACTAATTAGTCACCCCACAAACCCCTAAGACAAAAACACACCACAATAACCCATGTCACACCCTGGCCTGACCAAATAAAGAAAGAAAACACAAAATACTAAGACCAAGGCGTGACAAGTTTGACACATACAACGACACAGAGTTACACATGGATTAAAACAAACATAGTCAATAATACAGTATAAACAAGTCTATATACGATGTGAGCAAATGAGGTCAGATAAGGGAGGTAAAGGCAAAAAAAGGCCATGGTGGCAAAGTAAATACAATATAGCAAGTAAAACACTGGAATGGTAGATTTGCAATGGAAGAAAAAATAATGAGGTGCAAAGGAGCAAAATAAATAAATTAATTAAATACAGTAGGGAAAGAGGTAGTTGTTTGGGCTAAATTATAGGTGGGCTATGTACAGGTGCAGTAATCTGTGAGCTGCTCGGACAGTTGGTGCTTAAAGCTAGTGAGGGAGATAAGTGTTTCCAGTTTCAGAGATTTTTGTAGTTCGTTCCAGTCATTGGTAGCAGAGAACTGGAAGGAGAGGCGGCCAAAGAAATAATTGGTTTTGGGGGTGACTACAGAGATATACCTGCTGGAGCGTGTGCTACAGGTGGGAGATGCTATGGTGATCATGGTCCAAACACAACAAGACAGTTGTGAAGAGGGCACCACAATATATAATATATGCCATTTAGCAGACGCTTTTATCCAAAGCGACTTACAGTCATGTGTGCATACATTCTGTCCTAGGCGTGTCAGAGGAAAGCCCCCCTCCCCCACTCTGGTACCGGTACCCCCTGTATATAGCCTCCACATTGACTCTGTACTGGTACCCCCTGTATATAGCCTCCACATTGACTCTGTACCGGTACCCCCTGTATATAGCCTCCACATTGACTCTGTACCGGTACCCCCTGTATAAAGCCTCGTTATTGTTATGTTATTGTGTTACTTTTTATTATTTTATACCTAAGTTTATTTGGTAAATATTTTCTTAACTCTTCTTGAACTGCACTGTTGGTTATGGGCTTGTAATTAAGCATTTCACGGTAAAGGCAAAACACTTGTCATATTCGGCACGTGACAAATAAAGTTGGATTTGATAGCAGGCTAGTGATTGCTTTGCAACGCTTGCAGTTAGCCACTGAGTCCTTCCAAACCACAAGTTGTTGAATTTGCGATTTCCAACTTGTTGTGTAATATTTATATCCAATGACCGATGAGCACCGATACGTTTTATCTATAATTTATCTTCATATGACAAGGATTGAAAAGGATTTGCCAGTAGATTGTAGATGTGATTCATGATGATGACTGATTGTCTAGCTTGCTAGCTAAGATTTTGAATGTATGATGTTGACATGATCAGTCTAATCAAAGCTACAGTAGATATAACGTGATAACATTTTATATGTGGCCAATGACCTTGGGCCTTCTTGGATGGGCACTTCTAAATCTCATGAGTGGCAGAACACTCATGTGTCCTCATGAGTGGCAGAACACTGAGCCAATCACGGTGCAACTAGGGAACATTACCAACCCCTACGCTCTGTATTTTCCTCTGGCTGCCCCACCACCACAGAAAGCACTGAGCTAGGCTGAAACACCTGCATTTTGGAGCTGCCTTACTCAAGAAAGTAAAGAAACCATGTTTGTATTTTTTTTATTACATTGTTTGAAAACTGATATGTGACACAAATGAAATCACAAATGAAATGTTATTTGTCACATACACATGGTTAGCAGATGTTAATGCGAGTGTAGCGAAATGCTTGTGCTTCTAGTTCCGACCATGCAGTAATAACCAACGAGTAATCTAACCCAACAATTTCACAACAACTACCTTATACACACAAGTGTAAAGGAATGAATAAGAATATGTACATAAAGATATATGAATGAGTGATGGTACAGAACAGCATAGGCAAGATGCAGTAGATGGTATAGAGTACAGTATATACATATGAGATGAGTGATGTAGGGTATGTAAACATTATATAAAGTGGCATTGTTTAAAGTGGCTAGTGATACATTCATTTATCTTTCATTATTAAAGTGTCTGGAGTTGAGTCAGTGTGTTGGCAGCAGCCACTCAATGTTAGTGGTGGCTGTTTAACACTCTGATGGCCTTGAGATAGAAGCTGTTTTTCAGTCTCTCGGTCCCTGCTTTGATGCACATATTAATGCCAAATTAACATGCTAAACAGGTGGGGCTCAAATGACGTGTCACCCTGAATGATGGGTCGCCACTGGTCTATGCACACTCACTAGACTCTACCTATACACTCACATATACTTACACTGACACTCCACACACACACACACTATGTTGATTATCTGTCCTTGTGACTATTACCCCTACCTACATGTACATATTACAACGTGGTACCCCAGCACATTGACTCGGTACCGCTACTCCTTGATTATACCCTCATTATTATCTATTGTGTTTCTATTTCCTTACTTTTTAAGTCTCCAATGTTGGGAAAGGGCTAGTAGCATTTCACTGTAAAGTCTAAAACGTGATGTGATTTATTTTGATGATATACCAGAAATCACCAAAACGGGTTTGCCACTTCAACCTGGCGAGCTCTATAGACTAGTCTATAGTATCTACTCGATACGCGTAAACTCTGTGCGTAAACTACTATCCTTTTCGAGGAAAAGTTACATGTCTACAACACCAGGTGGTGCTGTTGTAGTATATGTCAGAGGCTCGTTGGCAATTTGGAAGATCAACCTAGAGTCATCGGTAGACGTCACTTAGTAAAAGTACATTTTACCAAATTATTTACTTTATGTTACGTTTCGTATTGTATGTATTAATTTGTGGTTGTCCATCAGACATTTCTTATGATATGTTGCGAATTACAATTTAATTTATATTTTATATATGCAAGCAGATATCCATAGACTTCCAGCTATTGCACTAATGCTAGTTGGTTTTGCGAGCCAATACTATCTCTAACTTCCTTCATACTGGACAGAGACTTAAAATGGTATCCATAAATTCATCTTTCTCTGGGGACGTAGATAAAGGCCTCATTGCCAAAATCCTGAAGTATGCCTTCAACATATCATACTCATTGAAGTGCCTTGGATTTACGTTTACGATGTTATGTCTTGTCTATGACAGCAGGCTGCAGCTGTCCAAATCCCAGGTCGCTGTGTAATCCACTGCATCCACAGGTTAATAAACTAGCATGCTAGCTAGTCTCTTGGAAAAGGTGGGTCGCTTGAAAACGATTTGTTAACTAGATAATTACACGTATGTCCATTAATTGGCAGAAGACAAGTGACGAATATTATGAAGAATGAATAACTTTGAAAGCTGTGCTCGTCGACAAAAGCAAACCAGGCAAGATCGGGTCATTTTCAACACATTGAATTCCCAGGTAGCAACGTTGGAAACTAAATTTAACACTATCGAGTTTAAACCTCTTCGATTAATTACTCTAGCAAACAGTTCATGCCTGAATGTTTAATTTATTTAAGTCAAGTGTAATGCTTTTTGAATTTATATACCTGTTTCCATAAAGTGCCAGGTATTTCCATGTGTTTGGAAAACTATCTAATCGACTGCTAGTTTGGAGCTAGCCTAGCAAACATTAACTAGCCTGACGTGCGTGAGACTTCGCGAGTTTGTTGTTTGTGATCTTAGCTGACTAGATACAACTTTGCCTGTTCATGTGATAACTTATTAGAGTGACTCACAAAGCAGGGGTCCTACTCTATTTGGATGAGTTATTTAGCTAACGTTAGTTCAACCCTGTATGCTGACATGTTTTAAGTCTCAACTAAGAGCATTACGCCTCATGTCCACCAGATTCATCAAACTGTTTGCGTTCCGGCGGAAGTCCTTCGTTGTCAGTGGATCAGTCCGAAACGCTACGCTGGGGATGCCGCACTAGGTTTCGGTGCATTCTGCGTGCCGCATGAGTGAAATATTTTCCACTCCTGCTTTGCTGTACAGAACGGTGGTACAAACGGAAGTACACACACATACTCCAACAAGTTGAAAAGCGACGCAGGTGCATCAACTACAAAAATGTGAGCTAGACATATGGCCAAATAAAACGCAGATGTATCTGGTGGACATCGGGCGTTACAGTCTGGAGTGTGATCAGGAGAAGGCATAGTGATGTAGTAAAAATGTTTGTTTTTTTCAGTTATGAAGAAAAATCTTTATTTTTTTCTGTTATTGAAAACTGACCCGTCTTTTATCAAGTGAGGTGTTTTTCTAAGCTCCATGGACACCTTGGATAGTAGGAGTGAGCCCCGGTATTCTGATGGCGATCACAACCATTGGCTG
The DNA here is from genome assembly GCF_021184085.1 of Oncorhynchus gorbuscha. NCBI lineage: Eukaryota > Metazoa > Chordata > Actinopteri > Salmoniformes > Salmonidae > Oncorhynchus > Oncorhynchus gorbuscha. The sequence continues at coordinate 569,556 of NC_060187.1, read as the reverse complement.
ATGGAGAGACGGGAAGACATGGATCAGAGGGGCCGGGAGGGGTGGCGGCTGGTAGATGTCCTGCTCTCAGGGGGTGCTCCATGGGGATTCACACTCAAAGGAGGCAGAGAGCACCGAGAACCACTGCTCATCACAAAGGTAATTCAGGAGACAGTCTGCTCTAATATAAATCAATATTTAATACCATGCAAGAAAGGCCCTCTTCCAAGTCTGAGTTGTGAAATATCAGAGGACATTAATATGGTACACTCTTTACTGTTTTATGTTCCTGATAACGTTGACAAATGTTTCCTGTTGTAGAAGGAAGTGTGCTTGTCTTAACAGGGTTGATGGATTTGCCTGTCAGTCTGAAGGAGTATATTCAGTAGGTCATGTGTAGACGAGCCTCTTTTTACTGCGTGATCCCAGATGGCAGAGCACCTTTAGGGAGATATGGTTAGAATTCGGTAAACTCTGGAGAAGTTGGATTTAAACATTTATTTTCACACATTGTATGGCCCGTACTGACTGGTAAGACATTCCGGTTTATGGATTTGGCTTTGGTGACGGGAGGTTTCTCAGAAATGGGTTTTTGGAGTACGGCATGTCACCTTCAGCAGCGACAGACCAAGTACAGGTCTCCTGGAGCAAAGATACTAGTGGAGGTTTGACCTCTCACACAGCAGAAAGACTAGTGGAGGTTTGACCTCTCACACAGCAGAAAGACTAGTGGAGGTTTGACCACTCAGCAGAAAGACTAGTGGAGGTTTGACCTCTCACAGCAGAAAGACTAGTGGAGGCTTGACCTCTCACACAGCAGAAAGACTAGTGGAGGCTTGACCTCTCACACAGCGGAAAGACTAGTGGAGGTTTGACCACTCAGCAGAAAGACTAGTGGAGGTTTGACCTCTCACAGCAGAAAGACTAGTGGAGGCTTGACCTCTCACACAGCAGAAAGACTAGTGGAGGTTTGACCTCTCACAGCAGAAAGACTAGTGGAGGTTTGACCTCTCACACAGCAGAAAGACTAGTGGAGGTTTGACCTCTCACACAGCAGAAAGACTAGTGGAGGTTTGACCTCTCACACAGCAGAAAGACTAGTGGAGGTTTGACCTCTCACACAGCAGAAAGACTAGTGGAGGTTTGACCTCTCACACAGCAGAAAGACTAGTGGAGGCTTGACCTCTCACACAGCAGAAAGACTAGTGGAGGTTTGACCTCTCACACAGCAGAAAGACTAGTGGAGGCTTGACCTCTCACACAGCAGAAAGGCTAGTGGAGGCTTGACCTCTCACACAGCAGAAAGACTAGTGGAGGTTTGACCTCTCAGCAGAAAGACTAGTGGAGTTTTGACCTCTCTCAGCAGAAAGACTAGTGGAGTTTTGACCTCTCTCAGCAGAAAGACTAGTGGAGGTTTGACCTCTCAGCAGAAAGACTAGTGGAGGTTTGACCTCTCACACAGCAGAAAGACTAGTGGAGGTTTGACCTCTCACACAGCAGAAAGACTAGTGGAGGCTTGACCTCTCACACAGCAGAAAGACTAGTGGAGGCTTGACCTCTCACACAGCAGAAAGACTAGTGGAGGCTTGACCTCTCACACAGCAGAAAGACTAGTGGAGGCTTGACCTCTCACACAGCAGAAAGACTAGTGGAGGTTTGACCTCTCACACAGCAGAAAGACTAGTGGAGGCTTGACCTCTCACACAGCAGAAAGACTAGTGGAGGCTTGACCTCTCACACAGCAGAAAGACTAGTGGAGGTTTGACCTCTCAGCAGAAAGACTAGTGGAGGTTTGACCTCTCACACAGCAGAAAGACTAGTGGAGGTTTGACCTCTCACACAGCAGAAAGACTAGTGGAGGTTTGACCTCTCAGCAGAAAGACTAGTGGAGGCTTGACCTCTCACACAGCAGAAAGACTAGTGGAGGTTTGACCTCTCAGCAGAAAGACTAGTGGAGGTTTGACCTCTCACAGCAGAAAGACTAGTGGAGGCTTGACCTCTCAGCAGAAAGACTAGTGGAGGTTTGACCTCTCACACAGCAGAAAGACTAGTGGAGGCTTGACCTCTCACACAGCAGAAAGACTAGTGGACGTACCCTCAGTTGCCCCTCACTGGAACCTGCCCCTCACCCTTACTGAATCATCACCCCCACCACCCTCCCTCTCACAGATGTGACACATGTGACACATTCGACGTTCCAACCCAGAGGCCCGGTACTGTACTCAGGGCTGTTTTACTGTAACGGGTACTGTAACTCGGGGCTGTTGTACTGTAACTCGGGGCTGTTGTACTGTAACTCGGGGCTGTTGTACTGTAACTCGGGGCTGTTGTACTGTAACTCGGGGCTGTTGTACTGTAACTCTGGGCTGTTGTACTGTAACTCTGGGCTGTTGTACTGTAACTCGGGGCTGTGTTACTGTAGCTGTTTTACTGTAGCTGTTTTACTGTAACTCGGGGCTGTTTTACGGGGCTGTTTTACTGTAACTCGGGGCTGTTTTACTGTAACTCGGGGCTGTTTTACTGTAACTCGGGGCTGTTTTACTGTAACGGGTACTGTAACTCGGGGCTGTTTTACTGTAACGGGTACTGTAACTCGGGGCTGTTTTACTGTAACTCGGGGCTGTTTTACTGTAACTCGGGGCTGTTTTACTGTAACTCGGGGCTGTTTTACTGTAACTCGGGGCTGTTTTACTGTAACTCGGGGCTGTTTTACTGTAACGTGTACTGTAACTCGGGGCTGTTGTACTGTAACTCGGGGCTGTTGTACTGTAACTCGGGGCTGTTGTACTGTAACTCGGGGCTGTAACTCGGGGCTGTTTTACTGTAACGTTGTACTGTAACTCGGGGCTGTTGTAACTGTACTGTAACTCGGGGCTGTTGTACTGTAACTCGGGGCTGTTGTACTGTAACTCGGGGCTGTTGTACTGTAACTCGGGGCTGTTGTACTGTAACGGGTACTGTAACTCGGGGCTGTTGTACTGTAACGGGTACTGTAACTCGGGGCTGTTGTACTGTAACTCGGCTGTTTTACTGTAACGGGTACTGTAACTCGGGGCTGTTTTACTGTAACGGGTACTGTAACTCGGGGCTGTTTTACTGTAACGGGTACTGTAACTCGGGGCTGTTTTACTGTAACGGGTACTGTAACTCGGGGCTGTTTTACTGTAACGGTACTGTAACTCTGCTGTTTTACTGTAACGGGTACTGTAACTCGGCTGTAGACTTACATGGATTTATTGTGATGGTGTAGGTAGATTATATTACATGGATTTATTGTGATGGTGTAGGTAGACTATATCACATGGATTTATTGTGATGGTGTAGACAGACTATATTACATGGATTTATTTTGACGGTGTAGGTAGACTATATTACATGGATTTATTGTAGGTGACTATATTACATGGATTTATTGTGAAGGTGACTATATTACATGGATTTATGATGGTTACATGGATTTATTTGATTGTGATTTATGGTGACTATATTACATGGATTTATTTTACGGTGTAGGTAGACTATATTACATGGATTTATTTGACGGTGTAGGTAGACTATATTACATGGATTTATTGTGATGGTGTAGACTATATTACATGGATTTATTGTGATGGTGTAGACTATATTACATGGATTTATTGTGATGGTGTAGGTAGACTATATCACATGGATTTATTGTGATGGTGTAGGCTATATTACATGGATTTATTAGTCTTTTTAAAGTGTAGATGTTCCAAAGGTCTGTATCAGTGGCTTGTAGGCGGAAGCCAGGAGATGCCAAATGTGTTTATGTTAATTTTGGTCAATTACCGTGAGCCCGACAGTTATTTACTCGACAATCACCGGCTGACGAAATGTTGTGACCTCCACAGCCTTAGTAGCTACTTGAAGTAAATTCCTGCAGTCAACTTGTGGAATATGTTAGGAGATAAAGCAGATTGCTTGCTTCATTTAACCTGTCACATTATAATGCATTCTGAAGCTTACCATAGTTCATCAGGAAAGTTGAGCCAGTCACGTGTTTGTTTGTAAATTACACAACAGGAGAAAGAGGGAGGAGATGAGTCTAGCTGTGTATTACGTTTAACATGCTCGTTATCTCAGTAAGTGGCTGAACTAATAAGGAGATGGGGCATCATATGGTGTTAGCTTTCTGCCATGTTTGAGAAGTCAAAGCTCTTTAGATGAGTTAGCAGCAGTGTTGGCTGTATAGATATCTTGACTTCCTCTTCTCTGAGCAGAGCAGGCCCTTGCTGCTCAGAGACACTGCTCTTCTCTGAGCAGAGCAGGCCCTAGCTGCTCCAGAGACACTGCTCTTCTCTGAGCAGAGCAGGTCCTAGCTGCTCTAGAAACGCTGCTCTTCTTTGAGCAGAGCAGGCCCTAGCTGCTCTTCTCTGAGCAGAGCAGGCCCTAGCTGCTCTTCTCTGAGCAGAGCAGGCCCTAGCTGCTTCAGAGACGCTGCTCTTCTCTGAGCAGAGCAGGTCCTAGCTGCTCTAGAAACGCTGCTCTTCTCTGAGCAGAGCAGGCCCTAGCTGCTCTTCTCTGAGCAGAGCAGGCCCTAGCTGCTCTTCTCTGAGCAGAGCAGGCCCTAGCTGCTCTTCTCTGAGCAGAGCAGGCCCTAGCTGCTCTTCTCTGAGCAGAGCAGGCCCTAGCTGCTCCAGAGACATGGTTCTTCTTCCATCAAAGAAGCATGTTTTAAATCCTTGTTCTTTTGCACGATGTCTCTCGTGAAGTGAATGTCCAAACTCCCTGGTATGTAAGGGAACTCCCCCCTGAAATGGACAAAAATTAATGGGAAGTCATTGGCATTGGACAAACCATATACACGGTGTCCAATACCAAATGCCAGGTGTAACACTTTGAAAATCCAACAGCTGGCGAGTGCGCTCCACCGTGGTTTTTCATATTGCAAATGCAACCCAAGTCAACATCCAAAAGCAACATTTTGAAAAAGTGAATATTTTTTCCATAACCTAGCAACCCCTTAAAGTGCTTTCTGGACCGTTTTTCAAAATGGTTTAGATTTGTGTCAGTTACACATGTATAAGAACTGTATCAACATACTTTAGTCATATTTTATTATCATTTTTTAAATTAATTTTTTACTTGTGCATAAGGCATATGTTTTGTCCATTTGCAATATGATTTCATAGGAAGTCAAAGTCAAAAGTCACTTTTTCTTTGGCCAAATAACATAAGAAATTTGATGGGCTCAAAAATCCTCCAAGAATGCAAAATTGACTGGCCTGATGAACACAGGATGGCCGGGCAGTGATAGTTGTTCCTTTCCATCGCTCGTTGTGTTGATTTCATCATGTCCATTTTGTGATGTTTTTTTCACTATAGAATCATATTGCAAATGCACATGCATTTGCAATATGTTTCAATGGGCATTTACCATCACGAATTTGGCATGCTCAAAAATTCTGCAGGAATGCAAAATTGACTGGCCTGATGAACTCTGGATGGTCGGGCAGTGATAGTTGTTCCTTTCCATCACTTGTTGTGTTGATTTCATCATGTCCATTTGTTTATGTTTTCTCACTTTTGCAAAATCACTGTGCATTTGCAATATGGTTCAAAGGGCAGGTACCATCACAAATTTCTCCTGCAGGAATGCGAAATTGACTGGCCCGATGAACGGGATGGCTGGGCAGTGATTCTGGTTCATCTCAATGGCTCGTTAGGGTTGATTTCAGAATGTCACTTTGGTGATGGTACCTCACTGTTTAAACATATTGCAAATGGACAAGAGTCACCAGCAAGTCACCGTCCATCAGTCAATTAGATATCATTCTGACACCAAACTGATACAAACTGACACCAAACCCACTTTTTCCAACTCGTTTAGTAGCCAACTATCACATACTTCAGAGCTTGCCCAAAATTCACAACGCCTTTGGTTCAAACCATAATAAAAACGTAAAACACGTAGTTACGTTCCAGCTGCGGGTCCAGTTCAGATGTCATGTGTAGGCCTAGCTGAGGCGACCCTGAATCCCAAGTTTTGGCTCGATAGGTCATTTGGTGTCCGAGCAAGACCCTAATTGGTGCTGAAAATCCACTTTTTTCCATGACTTGCTACGGGGTCCTTGAATGAGCTATCGGACAGAAACGTTGGGGTCCGTCTATATGGGCTGAGACGGTCGCAATGCACATAGTCTTGCGACTCTGGGACATTTCTAAATGTTGTCATTTTCGTGATGCAAAAATGAAGTCATTGCAAATGTACGAGGTTGTTTCTCTGTCCGAGAACCATCTAGAGCCACGTAACTCAACACGCACTATCGACGTGAGGTCTAGAACAGGATTCTAAAGTTTTGGAACTCTAGGTCTGACGGTTCTTTAAAAGTTCCAACAAGTTTAACTAATGCAGGCAGTGTATGTCTCTACGCACCCCAATGTGTCCCTCCTTCCAAGCTGTGTGTGTGTGTGTGTGTGTGTGTGTGTGTGTGTGTGTGTGTGTGTGTGTGTGATTTAGTTTTCCTTAGAAATTTTATGGGAAAATGACTGATTTACAGTTCATGGGGGTTGCCTAATCACACATATGAAGTTTTGGAATGATCAGACTTTTTTAACCCCTCGAACGGGCCCCTGACCCACCAATTATGGCACAGGAAGCTATAAGTCAACACATATCCTCATTGGGGTATGCTTTTACAGAATCCTGAGTTTAAGTCTTTACGTTAAGAACTGACTGATTTACACAGGGTTGAATGCACTATGTCTATCAAACTGCAGGCAGGGTATGGATATACACTTTTAGGGTGATTTTAACCACTTCCGGTTGGTCCAGGAAGCTTAGAATCGACACAGGTAGACCTCATAGTGGCCTGATGGACTGTCGTCGAAGACAGGTTCATAAGGCATTCATAACCCACATAGGCCTCAGGTTGAAATTAGGGGTGCAGGCAATGTATTCCTATGGGGAGAGAAGTCATTGTAATCTTTTATATCGAAACCCCCTGTTTTACTGTTAAGGGTTAATGCCACACGGTCAAGGTTAGGCTTGTACGGATCGGGAGGACCTTAGGAACGTACCTGAGGTCGAATTGTGCTTCTCACCCTAACGGTTCTCCCACTGTCACCCAAAAGCAAATGACATTGAGGGCCAGGCTTCATTTTGGGCCTTCTTTTTTTCAAGGTCGCTGCACTCAGAGCGAGCTACAGTCAAGCGGGGCGTCTCGTTGAACTCGGCACAGTCTGGAGACTATGGTGATGCCATTTTTTGTGTTGATTTCAGAATGCCATTTTGGTGATGGTCCCTCTCCGTTTAAACATTGCAAATGTATAAAAGTCAACTAGCAAGTCAGTGTCCATCAGAGCGAGCTACGGTCAAGTGGGGCATCTCGTTGAACTCGGCACGGCCTAGAGAATATGGAAATGTCATTGCAGGCTCTGTGTGTCTTTAAGCACCGCACTTTGTCACTACATCCTTGCTGTGTGTGTGTTTCTGTGTGTGTGAGAGAGAGAGCTTTTCTTTGACATCTGTTGGGAGAAATGACTGACTTACAGTTCATGGGGGTTGCCTAATCACACAATTGAAGTTTTCCGGTTGGCACAGGAAGCTATAAATAAACACATATCCTGATCGGGGTATGCCTTTACAGAATCCTGAGTTTTTTAAGTCTTTACGTTAAGAACTAAGTTATTTACGGAGGGTTTAGTGAGTGTGTGTTATTTCAGAAAATCATAGAAAATCACACCTAAATGCGAGGTGGGATAGCTATAACGTTAGGATTCCGTTTATGCGTTACCAGATATGAAACAAAATAGCAGAAATACTTTGAAAACTGCTACTACAGCATTTATTTAGCTATAAAATCACACCTCTCACTTGTGCCCATACTTGACTATTTGTGTTAAATGCCCACACTGTAGAGCCCGGAGTGTTACCACACACCAACGTGGCTGGTGAATCAGACATTGTTACCCGTTTGACAGGTGGAGGCCCTGCTCCTGAATTTATTTAGGTGTGCCATAACAAGTGACACAATCTCAATAAAAAATTCAGGCTGTAACACAACAAAACAAAATGTCTCAAAAGTAAAGGGTTGTGAATACTTCCTGAAGGAACTGTGTGGAAGGTTAGTTTAATTGGGAGATGCGCCATCATAGTACCAAGGGCGATTTTAAACTAAGTCCATCTGGCCATAGACAATCATACAGAATCATTCTAAAAATCCCACTAACTTGTTTGTTAGCTCAAGCTGCAGGTTAATGATTAACCAGCAAGGTCTTCACTGGACAGTTAGTTGCAGGGGGTATGACAGCAGGCAGCTCCTGTTGTCTGGTTGCTGTGAATCTCTTCTGCTTTGTGTAGCATTCTGTGTTGACCCAAACAGGTGTAAAGTTCAGCAGCTCACCTCAGCATGCTTAGTGCTGCACAGTGGGCTCAGTCCCAACACACCACCGTAGCTCAAAGCACCTTTCTTCACTCACTAAGGTTAGGGACGTGATCCACACCAACAGAATTCCTGAGAAGCTTATGGTCAGGTGGGTCCGGCTGCTGAATGATTAGTGTTTAAGCCACCAACCAAGCGTAGCGTTCTGGACTGAAGTTTGCTCTAGTTGTCTTGGCAGGAGTTCAGTGGCTTTGTCACAGAGTTCTAGAACAGCCAGCAGTGCCCTAGTGTATGCTTGGGCAGTATACCGTGTATAACAGGGTATTTTGAAATGCCCATGATTTTAAATGCCTCTTTTTATTTGTGTGTGGTGCACCCTAAAGTTAGCAGGGGTGCATGCTACGCCACAACTATATTATCTCCAGCTCAGGGATCCAGCTATGCATTTGATCTTGACATCTAGCCAGTTAACAAACCAATCTTCTTGGTTACAGAAGAGACAATCAATCCCCTCCTGGATAAAGATCCCTGATGCCTAAATTTGTTTTGTGCATAAAAAATATTTTTTGGAATGAAATAGCGCCCCTTGTGTGCACTGCCGGTAATACTGTATACCCCAGTATTGTAGAGGAATGGTATGGAAAGCTGGAGATTGCCCAATCCTACTCTTGGGTTCTAGAACAGCCAGCCAGCGCTCCAGGGGACCAGCAGAGAACCTGGCCGTCACACCTCAACGACTAACTGCCTGGTGAGAGGATGTTAATGGGACTCTGACTATCAAAGTAGAATATAAATGCAACATGTGAAGTGTTTGTTTCGTGAGCTGAAATAAAAGATCCCAGAAATGTTCCATACGAACAAAAAGCGCATTTCTTTCAAATTTTGTGCACAAATGTGTACTTTCCTGTAAGTGAGCGTTTCTCATTTGCCAAGACAATCCATCCACCTGCTGGGGACAATAAAAGGCCACTCTAAAATGTGCAGTTTTGTCACACAACACAATGCCACTGTCTCAAGTTGAGGGAGTGTGCAATTGGCATACTGACTGTAGGAATGCCCACCTGAGCTGTTGCCAGAGAATTGAATGTTCATTTCTCTACCATAAACCACCTGCAATGTCATTTTAGAGAATTTGGCAGTATGTCCAACCGGCCTCAAAACCGCAGACCAGATGTAACCATGCCAGCTCAGGACTTCCACGTCCGGCTTCTTCACCTGCGGGATCGTCTTGAGACCAGGCACCCGGACAGCTGATGAAACTGAGGAGTATTTATGTCTGTCATAAACCCCTTTTTGTGGAGAAAAACTCATTCTGATTGGCTGGGCATGGCTAACAAGTGGGTGGGCCTATGTCCTCCAGGGCTGCGCTCCTGCCCAGTCCATATATTGGGGACTAATGAGTTTATTTAAATTGACTGATTTCCTTATGAACTGTAACTCTGTAGAATCTTTGAAATGGTTGAATGTTGCGTTTTTGTTTTTTTGTTCAGTAAAGTTAAAGTTTTCTACAACTGTCTGCTGCTATCGAAGGCACACAGAGATTCTCATACCTAAACCGAGACACTGGGTTCCAAAATGCATACTGATGTTCTATCTGGAGCGTATAGCGAGTACGGAAGTCAACAATTTGAATTTTTAACATTAAGTTTCATAAGAATTCTGAATTCCAATGTTGAGTCACTGCTGTTTATCAGCCCGCTAGCCAAGCTAAGTTAGCTCATTGAACACAATGGCTGGTGATCTCTTCCTGGTTATCGGCTGTTTTAAGGATGAACAACTAAAGGAACTAATAGTAAAATCAGCAGTGTCAATTCTGAAGACTTGGACAGTTTAAAAAAAATATATCCTGAATTTGCTTGCCAGCTAATGACAAATGTAGCAAATTGTTTTTTCCAATTTGTTTTCCGGGACAGATGGCAACTGATGCGTTCATTTCACTCCATGGCATTGGCTTGATAGGACAATTATTGTGCCGGACAAACTTATTTATTTATTAAAATTTTACCCCCTTTTCTCCCCAATTTTGTGGTATCCAATTGTTATTATTTACTATCTTGTCTCATCGCTACAACTCCCGTACGGGCTCGGGAGAGACGAAGGTCGAAAGCCATGCGTCCTCCGAAACACAACCAAGCCGCACTGCTTCTTAACACAGCGCACATCCAACCCAGAAGCCAGCCTCACTAATGTGTCGCACTAATGTGCCTCCACCCGGGAGGCCCCGGAGGCAAACATTTTAAGATCTGATTTTTAAAAGGTAGGAAATGCAGCTAGCTGTGTTGTTAAATCTAGGCTTGTTCGCCAGCAAAGTTGTGTGTACGTTCATACACGATCAGTCAATACATGTCTGTTTACCTAACGTTATCTAACTTTCTTCTTGTCACTTCCCCTCCCCTCATGTTTTACCATTGCACATAAAGAATATGTTTTGAATAATGAAATGATCAATTAAGTCTGACAACTTGATTCAGCCTATGAATATGTAAAACTGTTTACAAAACCATTGCACATTAACAAAAGTAGTTGTTGTTCTCAGCGGCTTGAACCAGCACTGGCATTAGAGCAGTGAGGTTAACTTCACCTCCCTTGGTTTCTGCTGTGTTCTCCTCCGGGTGAAGCACATCCCACCCCCTCACCCAGACCGATAAACTTGGGAACCTCCTGCCCACCTGGAAAATCCCCCTTTTCAGGAGTTTATTCAGCAGTGTGCAACATCACTATGTTGGAAGTGGATCCACACCTTATTCTCTAAATGCTCAGCTCATTGGAACATTAAGCTCATTCTAGAATCTAGACCTGGGGTTTCCTGCCCCAGGGTACTGCACTGTGCAAGTTTTAATTCCTGCCCACCTGTGTATAAAAGAAACACTGTGGCTGTCATGCCAAAATGTTTTCCTTGTACTGAACAAGCTGTTGAATGTTAATCTCATTCATGCCCCTCACTTGGGTATGCTATAATGTTATTAACATTAAATTCTCTGGCAACAGCTGTGTTTGACATTCCTGAAGTCCGCATGTCAATTGTACGTTCCCTCAACTTGACATCTGTGGCGTTGTGTTTTGTGACACAACTGCACATTGTAGAGTGTCCTTTCATTGTCCCCAGCACAAGGTGCACCTGTGTAGTGCACATGCCGTTTAATCAGCTTCTTGGTACGCCACACCTGTTACCTTGGCAAAGGAGAAATGCTCACTAACAGGGATGTAACTTAATTTGTGCACAACATTTGAGTGACATGAGCTTGGTGTGGGTATGGAACACGTCTGAAATGAGCTTGGTGTGGGTATGGAACACGTCTGAAATGAGCTTGGTGTGGGTATGGAACACGTCTGAAATGAGCTTGGTGTGGGTATGGAACACGTCTGAAATGAGCTTGGTGTGGGTATGGAAACACTGTGGGTATGGAACACATGAGCTGAAATGAGCTTGGTGTGGGTATGGAACACGAAATCTGAAATGGGCTTGGTGTGGGTATGGAAACACTGAAATGGGCTGAAATGAAAGCTTGGTGTGGGTATGGAACACATCTGAAATGAGCTTGGTGTGGGTATGGAACACATCTGAAATGAGCTTGGTGTGGGTATGGAACACATCTGAAATGGGCTTGGTGTGGGTATGGAACACATCTGAAATGGGCTTGGTGTGGGTATGGAACACATTTGGTATCTTCTGTTACAGGAGCTACACTACATATTGCCTATATTTTTGGTCCAGTATATTTTAACATACATTGGTTAAATGGAATTGAGCAATATACCCCATTACTTCTTTCTAGTAATACATTGTTTTATAAACATTCCAAAGCATGCTCATCCGTTACGTGAATTTTGGTGGTATGACGTAAAAATATTTGGGGTGGCAGGTAGGTTTTTAAAAACTTTTAAAAACTACCACAGTAGCTGGTGGACAATAAAAAAATAATTAAAAAAAACAGTTAAAAAAATATTATAAAAATAAAGGTCCTCTCCGTATTGTGAATACTCCGATTAATATTATAGTCAGTTGAGGATGCCTGGTCATTCTTTAAGAGTAACTTCCTCACCATTTTAGATAAGCATGCTCCGTTCAAAAAATGCAGAACTAAGAACAGATACAGCCCTTGGTTCACTCCAGACCTGACTGCCCTCGACCAGCACAAAAACATCCTGTGACGGACTGCAATAGCATCGAACAGTCCCCGCGATATGCAACTGTTCAGGGAAGTCAGGAACCAATACACGCAGTCAGTCAGGAAAGCTAAGGCCAGCTTCTTCAGGCAGAAGTTTGCATCCTGTAGCTCCATCTCCAAAAAGTTCTGGGACACTGTGAAGTCCATGGAGAACAAGAGCACCTCCTCCCAGCTGCCCACTGCACTGAGGCTAGGGAACACGGTCACCACCGACAAATCCATGATTATCGAAAACTTCAACAAGCATTTCTCAACGGCTGGCCATGCCTTCCGCCTGGCCACTCCTACCTCGGCCAACAGCTCCGGCCCCCCCGCAGCTCCTCGCCCAAGCCTCTCCAGGTTCTCCTTTACCCAAATCCAGATAAAAGATGTTCTGAAAGAGCTGCAAAACCTGGACCTGTATAAATCAGCTGGGCTTGACAATCTGGACCCTCTATTTCTGAAACTATCCGCCGCCATTGTCGCAACCCCTATTACCAGCCTGTTCAACCTCTCTTTCATATCGTCTGAGATCTCCAAGGATTGGAAAGCTGCTGCAGTCATCCCCCTCTTTCATTACATACAGTCGAGAAGAACTACTGAATATAAGATCAGCGTCAACTCACCATCAGTACGACCAAGAATATGTTTTCCGCGACGCGGATCCTGTGTTCTGCCTTACAAACAGGACAACGGAATGGATCGCAAGCAGCGACCCAAGGAAACGTCTCCGAAAAAGAGGGAAACGAGGCGGTGTTCTGGTCAGACTCCGAAAAAGGGCACATCGCGCACCACTTCCCAGCATTCTTCTTGCCAATGTCCAATCTCTCGACAACAAGGTTGATGAAATCCGAGCAAGGGTGGCATTCCAGAGGGACATCAGAGACTGCAATGTTCTCTGCTTTACGGAAACGTGGCTTACTGGAAAGACGCTATCCAGGGCGGTGCAGCCAACGGGTTTCTCCACGCATCACGCAGACAGAAACATACATCTCTCTGGTCAGAAGAGTGGCGGGGGCGTATGCCTCATGACTAACGGGACATGGTGTGATGAAGGAAACATACAGGAACTCAAATCCTTCTGTTCACCTGATTTAGAATTCCTCACAATCAAATGTAGACCGCATTATCTTCCAAGAGAATTCTCTTCGATTATAATCACAGCCGTATATATCCTCCCCAAGCAGACACATCGATGGCTCTGAACTAACTTTATTTAACTCTTTGCAAACTGGAAACCATTTATCCGGAGGCTGCATTCATTGTAGCTCGGGATTTTAACAAAAGCTAATCTGAAAACAAGACTCCCTAAATTGTATCAGCATATCGATTGCGCAACCAGGGCTGGTAAAACCTTGGATCATTGTTACTCTAACTTCCGTGGCGCATATAAGGCCCTGCCCCGCCCCCCTTTCGGAAAAGCTGACCACGACTCCATTTTGCTGATCCCTGCCTACAGGCAGAAATTAAAACTAGAGGCTCCCACGTTGAGGTCTGTCCAACGCTGGTCAGACCAAGCTGACTCTACACTCCAAGACTGCTTCCATCACGTGGACTGGGACATGTTTTGTATTGCGTCAGATGGAAATATTGACGAATACGCTGATTCGGTGTGCGAGTTCATTAGAACGTGCGTCGAAGATGTCGTTCCCATAGCAACGATAAAAACATTCCCTAACCAGAAACCGTGGATTGATGGCAGCATTCGTGTGAAACTGAAAGCGCGAACCACTGCTTTTAATCAGGGCAAGGTGTCTGGCAACATGACTGAATACAAACAGTGCAGCTATTCCCTCCGCAAGGCTATTAAACAAGCTAAGCGTCAGTACAGAGACAAAGTGGAATCTCAATTCAATGGCTCAGACACAAGAGGCATGTGGCAGGGTCTACAGTCAATCACGGACTACAAGATGAAATCCAGCCCAGTCACGGACCAGGATGTCTTGCTCCCAGGCAGACTAATTAACTTTTTTGCCCGGTTTGAGGACAATACAGTGCCACTGACACGGCCTGCAACGGAAACATGCGGTCTCTCCTTCACTGCAGCCGAGGTGAGTAAGACATTTAAACGTGTTAACCCTCGCAAGGCTGCAGGCCCAGACGGCATCCCCAGCCGCGCCCTCAGAGCACGCGCAGACCAGCTGGCCTGTGTGTTTACGGACATATTCAATCAATCCCTATACCGGTCTGCTGTTCCCACATGCTTCAAGAGGGCCACCATTGTTCCTGTTCCCAAGAAAGCTAAGGTAACTGAGCTAAACGACTACCGCCCCGTAGCACTCACTTCCGTCATCATGACGTGCTTTGAGAGACTAGTCAAGGACCATATCACCTCCACCCTACCTGACACCCTAGACCCACTCCAATTTGCTTACCGCCCAAATAGGTCCACAGACGATGCAATCTCAACCACACTACACACTGCCCTAACCCACCTGGACAAGAGGAATACCTATGTGAGAATGCTGTTCATCGACTACAGCTCGGCATTCAACACTATAGTACCCTCCAAGCTCGTCATCAAGCTCGAGACCCTGGGTCTCGACCCCGCCCTGTGCAACTGGGTACTGGACTTCCTGACGGGCCGCCTCCAGGTGGTGAGGGTAGGCAACAACATCTCCTCCCCGCTGATCCTCAACACGGGGGCCCCACAAGGGTGCGTTCTGAGCCCTCTCCTGTACTCCCTGTTCACCCACGACTGAGTGGCCACGCACGCCTCCAACTCAATCATCAAGTTTGCGGACGACACAACAGTGGTAGGCTTGATTACCAACAACGACGAGACGGCCTACAGGGAGGAGGTGAGGGCCCTCGGAGTGTGGTGTCAGGAAAATAACCTCACACTCAACGTCAACAAAACTAAGGAGATGATTGTGGACTTCAGGAAACAGCAGAGGGAACACCCCCCTATCCACATCGATGGAACAGTAGTGGAGAGGGTAGCTAGTTTTAAGTTCCTCGGCATACACATCACAGACAAACTGAATTGGTCCACTCACACTGACAGCGTCGTGAAGAAGGCGCAGCAGCGCCTATTCAACCTCAGGAGGCTGAAGAAATTCGGCTTGTCACCAAAAGCACTCACAAACTTCTACAGATGCACAATCGAGAGCATCCTGGCGGGCTGTATCACCGCCTAGTACGGCAACTGCTCCGCCCTCAACCGTAAGGCTCTCCAGAGGGTAGTGAGGACTGCACAACGCATCACCGGGGGCAAACTACCTGCCCTCCAGGACACCTACACCACCCGTTGTTACAGGAAGGCCATAAAGATCATCAAGGACATCAACCACCCGAACCACTGCCTGTTCACCCCGCTATCACCCAGAAGGCGAGGTCAGTACAGGTGCATCAAAGCTGGGACCGAGAGACTGAAAAACAGCTTCTATCTCAAGGCCATCAGACTGTTAAACAGCCACCACTAACATTGAGTGGCTGCTGCCAACACACTGTCATTGACACTGACCCAACTCCAGCCATTTTAATAATGGGAATTGATGGGAAATGATGTAAATATATCACTAGCCACTTTAAACAATGCTACCTTATATAATGTTACTTACCCTACATTATTCATCTCATATGCATATGTATATACTGTACTCTACATCATCGACTGCATCCTTATGTAACACATGTATCACTAGCCACTTTAACTATGCCACTTTGTTTACTTTGTCTACACACTCATCTCATATGTATATACTGTACTCGATACCATCTACTGTATGCTGCTCTGTACCATCACTCATTCATATATCCTTATGTACATGTTCCTTATCCCCTTACACTGTGTATAAGACAGTAGTTTTGAAATTGTTAGTTAGATTACTTGTTGGTTATTACTGCATTGTCGGAACTAGAAGCACAAGCATTTCGCTACACTCGCATTTAACATCTGCTAACCATGTGTATGTGACAAATAAAATTTGATTTGATCTCAAATCAAATCAAATCAAATTTTATTTGTCACATACACATGGTTAGCAGATGTTAATGCGAGTGTAGCGAAATGCTTGTGCTTCTAGTTCCGATCATTTATCACTCCAGTGTTAATCTGCAATATTGTAATTATTCCCCTACCTCCTCATGCCTTTTGCACACATTGTATATACACTCTCCTTTTTTTCTCTACTGTGTTATTGACTTGTTAATTGTTTACTCCATGTGTAACTCTGTGTTGTCTGTTCACACTGCTATGCTTCATCTTGGCCAGGTCGCAGGTGCAAATGAGAACTTGTTCTCAACTAGCCTACCTGGTTAAATAAAGGTGAAATAAAAAAATAAAAAAAGTTTGAATAAAATGTTTACATGCTTTGCAAGAAGAACCATTTCCCCCTAATTAATCCTGTTTACATGGAAATCAGACAACAAAAAAATGGGTTTAAACGTTATATCAGTGGCCATATTATTTAAAAAAAAAAAACATTTTTTTTTTTAGTTTGTACATACAGTGGGGCAAAAAAGTAAATAATAATAATAATAATAATAATAATAATAATATTTGCCATTTACAGACGCTTTTATCCAGACTTACAGTCATGTGTGCATACAAAAGAACCCACTACCCTGGCGTTACAAGCGCCATGCTCTACCAACTGAGCTACAGATCTACCACAATTGTGCAAGTTCTCCCACTTAAAGATGAGAGTCCTGTAATTTTCATCATCGGTACACTTCAACTATCATCGGTACACTTCAACTATGACAGACAAAATGAGAAAATAAATCCAGAAAATCACACTAGGATTTTTAATTAATTTATTTGCAAATTATGGTGGAAAATAAGTATTTGGTCACCTACAAACAAGCAGGAGTTCTGGCTCTCAAAGACCTGTAACTTCATCTTTAAGAGGCTCCTCTGTCCTCCACTCGTTACCTGTATTAATGGCACCTGTTTAGTGATCAAATAATAATCACAGTGGTTGTAGAGGGTGCAACAGGAGTAAATGTCAGTTGGCTTTTCATAGCTGATCATTCAGAGTTAGAGACAGCAGGTGTGGTAGAGAGAGAGTTGAAAACAGCAGGTCTGGGACAGGTAGCACGTCCAGTGAACAGGTTTGGTCACCTACAAACAAGCAGGAGTTCTGGCTCTCAAAGACCTGTAACTTCATCTTTAAGAGGCTCCTCTGTCCTCCACTCGTTACCTGTATTAATGGCACCTGTTTAGTGATCAAATAATAATCACAGTGGTTGTAGAGGGTGCAACAGGAGTAAATGTCAGTTGGCTTTTCATAGCTGATCATTCAGAGTTAGAGACAGCAGGTGTGGTAGAGAGAGAGTTGAAAACAGCAGGTCTGGGACAGGTAGCACGTCCAGTGAACAGGTCAGGGTTCCATAGCCGCAGGCAGAACAGTTGAAACTGGAGCAGCAGCATGACCAGGTGGACTACAAGGAGTCATCATGCCAGGTATTCCTGAGGCATGGTCCTAGGGCTCAGGTGCTCTGAGAGGAGAGGGCGAGAGAATATTAGAGGGGCATAAACTATTGCAGCATAATTACTGGAGGCTGAGACCGTTGCCCTGGTCAGTCTCATCAGGGGTTCATGACCCCAGTGGACCTGGTCAGTCTGTCATCAGGAGGTTCTTGTTATGATAACCTACATTCTCTGAATTACTAAAACATGTTCTTGTTGAGTATGGGATTCTGAAATGACTGGAATGTGTTTACATTAATTGTATTTGTTTACTTTGTGAAGTACAGATCAATCCCTTGGAACTCTTATTTGTTCCGTCACTGTGCTGAGGAACACAGAGAGCAGAGCTGACATTAGAGCCTCTAGTTATTTTACCACCATGTTTCTTCTTGAATGGACCAGCAGATTTGAAGATTGCAATATAGCATTGTTTAAAACAGACTGCCAGTCAGGGAGCAGTGTTGTTTCTACCAGACAGCCAGTCAGGGAGCAGTGTTGTTTCTACCAGACAGCCGGTTAGGGAGCAGCGTTGTTTCTACCAGACAGCCGGTTAGGGTGCAGCGTTGTTTCTACCAGACAGCCGGTCAGGGAGCAGCGTTGTTTCTACCAGACAACCGGTCAGAGGGCAGCGTTGTTTCTACCAGACAGCCGGTCAGAGGGCAGCGTTGTTTCTACCAGACAGCCGGTCAGAGGGCAGCGTTGTTTCTACCAGACAGCCGGTCAGAGGGCAGCGTTGTTTCTACCAGACAGCCGGTCAGAGGGCAGCGTTGTTTCTACCAGACAGCCGGTCAGAGGGCAGCGTTGTTTCTACCAGACAGCCGGTCAGAGGGCAGCGTTGTTTCTACCAGACAGCCGGTCAGAGGGCAGCGTTGTTTCTACCAGACAGCCGGTCAGGGAGCAGCAGCGTTTCTACCAGACAGCCGGTCAGAGGGCAGCGTTGTTTCTACCAGACAGCCGGTCAGAGGGCAGCGTTTCTACCAGACAGCCGGTCAGAGGGCAGTGTTGTTTCTACCTGAAAAATTATGTTTTTGTTTTTTTGTTTTGTGACCAACTTTTTATATTTCAGAGGGGGTACAAACATAAACCCTGCTTCCCAACCCACATAACTCCCCCACCTCCCTGACCCTAGGTTGCTTATCAGTAATTTAAAATATTCTGCTTCTAATTAAAATTCTTAACTTTCCTCCTCTACCGTTAAGTTTTGCCAATGGAAGTCTTTAGCTCGGCTGCCGGTGGAAGTCTTTAGCTCGGCTGCCGGTGGAAGTCTTTAGCTCGGCTGCCGGTGGAAGTCTTTAGCTCGGCTGCCGGTGGAAGTCTTTAGCTCGGCTGCCGGTGGAAGTGTATAGCTCGGCTGCCGGTGGAAGTCTATAGCTCGGCTGCCGGTGGAAGTCTATAGCTCGGCTGCCGGTGGAAGTCTATAGCTCGGCTGCCGGTGGAAGTCTATAGCTCGGCTGCCGGTGGAAGTCTATAGCTCGGCTGCCGGTGGAAGTCTATAGCTCTGCTGCCGGTGGAAGTCTATAGCTCTGCTGCCGGTGGAAGTCTATAGCTCTGCTGCCGGTGGAAGTCTATAGCTCTGCTGCCGGTGGAAGTCTATAGCTCTGCTGCCGGTGGAAGTCTATAGCTCTGCTGCCGGTGGAAGTCTATAGCTAAATGCTGGAACTCAACATCCTGTCGAGGCATGTTACATGTTCTGAACAATCACCCACACTTATATATCAGGTTCTGCTCATGAACAGAACAGACATGCTGAAACAACAGGTTCTGCTCATTCAGAGTGTTACTCTGTGATTACATCAAAAGATGGCACCGAAGAACATGGATGATGTTTTACATTCTCCCAACCAATTGTGCAATTTTTAAAACTTTTTTTTTCTCGTTTTGTGTAACTTGTTCTTTAACTTATTTTGTACATAATGTTGCTGCTACTGTCTCCTATGACCAAGAATAACTTCTGGGCATCAGAAAAGTGATTACTCACCACGGACTGGAAGAAACTTTATCCTCTGACGAGTTCAACGAGAAGGATATCCTGCTTTCACTGGAACGGGCCCAAATCCACTCCATCTGCGTGAAGAAAAGACACCGGAAAAGGGGACGCAGATCGAGGATCCTTTTGAGAAGCCTGAGGCGAGCGACGTAAACTCCCAATGCCTTCCATTTTCCTTGCTAACATGCAATCGTTAGAAAATAAAATTTGACAAATTATTAAGATTATCATACCAACGGGACATTTAAACTGTAACATCTTATGTTTCACCGAGGCGTGGCTGAACGAAGAAACGGACAATATAGAGCTAGTGGGATTTTCAATGCACCGGCAGAACAGAGCTGCTACCTCTGGTAGACGAGGGGTGGGGTGTGTGTCTTTGTCAATAACAGCTGGTGCGCGATGTCTAATATTGAAGAAGTCTCGGGGTATTGCTCGCCTAAGGTAGAGTACAAGTTGTCGGCCAAACTATCTACCAAGAGTGTTCTCATCTGTATTATTTACCACCACAAAGCGATGCTGGCACGAAGACCGCTCTCAAGCTATAAGGCCATAAGCAAAGAAGAAAATGCTCACCCAGAAGCGGCGCTCCTAGTGGCCGGGGACTTTAATGCAGACAAACCAGTTTTACCAAATTTTTACCAGCATGTCACAAGGGGGGGAAAAAAAATCCTAGACCACCTTTACTCCAAACACACAGATGCATACAAAGCTCTCCCCCACCCTCCATTTGGCAAAGCAGAAACTAAAGCAGGAAGAACCAGTGACTCGCTCAGTACGGTAGTGGTCAGATGACTAGGCTGCTACACTACAGGACTGTTTATCTAGCACAGAATGGAATATGTTCCAGGATTCATCCAATGGCATTGAGGAATACACCACCTCAGTCATTGGCTTCATCAATAAGTGCATCGAGGATGTCGTCCCCACAGTGATTGTACGTACATAAACCAACCAGAAGCCATCAAACAAGCAAAGCGTCAATGCGGGCCAACTGTCAAGTGTCTTCACTGACATTTTCAACCTCTCCCTGACCGAGTCTGTAATACATGTTTCAAGCGGACCACCATAGTCCCTGTGCCCAAGGAAGCAAAGGTAACCTGCCTAAATCATTACCGCGCTGTGGCACTCATGTCGGTAGCCAAGACATGCTTTGAAAGGCTGGTCATGGCTCACATCAACAGCATCCTCCCGGACACCCTAGACCCACTCCAATTCGCATACCGCCCCAACAGATCCACAGATGACACAATCTCAATCACACTCCACACCGCCCTTTCCCACCTGGATAAAAGGAACACCTATGTGAGAATGCTGTTCATCGACTACAGCTCAGCGTTCAACACCATAGTGCCCTCAAAGCTCATCACCAAGCCAAGGACTCTGGGACTAAACACCTCCCTCTGCAACTGGATCCTGGACTTCCTGATGGGCCGCTCCCAGGTGGTAAGAGTAGGCAACAATACGTCTGCCACGCTGATCCTTAACACTGGGGCCCCTCAGGGGTGTGTAATTAGTCCCCTCCTGTATTCCCTGTTCACCCACGACTGCGTGGCCAAACACGACTCCAACACCATCATTAAGTTTGCTGACGACACAACAGTGGTAGGCCTGATCACTGACAATGATGAGACAGCCTATAGCGAGGAGGTCAGACATCTGGCAGTGTGGTGCCAGGACAACAGCCTCTCCCTCAATGTGATCAAGAAAAAGGAGTTGATCGTGGACTACAGGGAAAAAGAGGGCCGAACAGGCCCCCATTAACATCGACTGGGCTGTAGTGGAGTGGGTCGAGAGTTTCAAGTTCCTTGGTGTCCACATCACCAACAAACTATCGTGGTCCAAACATTTCACCTTTATTTAACCAGGTAGGCTAGTTGAGAACAAGTTCTCATTTGCAACTGCGACCTGGCCAAGATAAAGCCTAGCAGTGTGAAGACAACACAGAGTTACACATGGAGTAAACAATTAACAAGTCAATAACACAGTAGGAAAATAAAAAATAAAAAAGTCTAGGACAAAGGCTCCTCAACAGCTTCTATCCCCAAGCGATTAGACTGCTGAACAATTCATAAAAATCGTCACCGGACAATTTACATTGACCCCCCCCAACCACCCTTGTACACTGCTGCTAGGTAACAAACAAAGAGCTTCGCCCTCACATACATGTACAGATTACCTCAACTAGGCTGTACCCCTGCACACTGACTCGGTACCGGTATCTGCTGTATATAGCCTCCAAATCAAATGTATTTATATAGCCCTTCGTACATCAGCTGATATCTCAAAGTTCTGTACAGAAACCCAGCCTAAAACCCCAAACAGCAAGCAATGCAGGTGTAGAAGCACGGTGGCTAGGAAAAACTCCCTAGAAAGGCCAAAACCTAGCCTGGTTCCTCTCTAGGTTTCTTCCTATGTGGGGTGGCCAGTCCTCTTCTGGCTGTGCCGGGTGGAGATTATAACAGAACATGGCCAAGATGTTCAAATGTTCATAAATGACCAGCATGGTTGAATAATAGTAAGGCAGAACAGTTGAAACTGGAGCAGCAGCATGGCCAGGTGGACTGGGGACAGCAAGGAGTCATCATGTCAGGTAGTCCTGGGGCATGGTCCTAGGGCTCAGGTCCTCCGAGAGAGAGAAAGAAAGAGAATTAGAGAACGCACACTGACCGGTTTGTTAACTTGGCTTTCGAAGACCTTAGAAAGGTAGGGCAGGATAGATATAGGTCTCTAGCAGTTTGGGTCTTGAGCGTCTCCCCCTTTGAAGAGGGGGATGACCGCGGCAGTTTTCCAATCTATGGGTATATCGGACAATAAGAAAAAGCTGTTGAACAGGCTAGTAATAGGCGTTGCAGCAATGGCGGCGGATAATTTTAAAAAGAGAGGGTCCAGATTGTCTAGCCCAGCTGATTTGTACAGGTCCAGGACTCTGACCCAGTCTAACCTCCAGCAGAGCAGTCTGACTGAGTCCAGAGCCAGGAGCTAATGTGTCATGACTTCTGTCTAAGGCTGATAACCAGGCTTGGATGTCTCACCACTTATCTGGCCTCACTTTAAGCTGTGCGTTGGTAAAGCATGTGTCTGATAGAAGGCTGTGAAATCAGCTCTATATTTTAATATTGATGAATAATTCACTTGTTCTGGTCAACATGCATTTGATACGTGAGGCAGAAGTAATGAGACCTAAGTTTAGCACTTGTCTGGTTAGTGGTGCGGGAGCCCTGTTGTCTGGTTAGTGGTGCGGGAGCCCTGTTGTCTGGTTAGTGGTGCGGGAGCCCTGTTGTCTGGTTAGTGGTGCGGGAGCCCTGTTGTCTGGTTAGTGGTGCGGGAGCCCTGTTGTCTGGTTAGTGGTGCGGGAGCCCTGTTGTCTGGTTAGTGGTGCGGGAGCCCTGTTGTCTGGTTAGTGGTGCGGGAGCCCTGTTGTCTGGTTAGTGGTGCGGGAGCCCTGTTGTCTGGTTAGTATCTGTTGTCACAGTGTGATGACTTTACATTGTACATGAATCAGAAACTGTTTTCATTATTTCCGTAACTGACCGAATTACCTTAACAGACAACCGTATGGTAATGAGAATTGGGCATTACGGTAATGAGAAGACCTTACCAAAAATGTTGTTTTAACCCTAAATCAGGTGTCTTAGCCCTAACCACGTTTTAACCCTAAATCAGGTGTTTTAGCCCTAACCCTAACCACGTTTTAACCCTAAATCAGGTGTTTTAGCCCTAACCCTAACCATGTTTTAACCCTAACCACGTTTTAACCCTAAATCAGGTGTTTTAGCCCTAACCATGTTTTAACCCTAAATCATGTGTTTTAACCCTAACCATGTTTTAACCCTAAATCAGGTGTTTTAGCCCTAACCCTAACCACGTTTTAACCCTAAATCAGGTGTTTTAGCCCTAACCCTAACCACATTTTAACCCTAAATCATGTGTTTTAACCCTAACCATGTTTTAACCCTAAATCAGGTGTTTTAGCCCTAACCCTAACCATGTTTTAACCCTAAATCAGGTGTTTTAGCCCTAACCATGTTTTAACCCTAAATCAGGTGTTTTAACCCTAAATCAGGTGTTTTAACCCTAACCACATTTTAACCCTAAATCAGGTGTTTTAACCCTAACCATGTTTTAACCCTAACCATGTTTTAACCCTAAATCAGGTGTTTTAACCCTAAATCAGGTGTTTTAACCCTAAATCAGGTGTTTTAACCCTAAATCAGGTGTTTTAGCCCTAACCATGTTTTAACCCTAAATCAGGTGTTTTAACCCGAACCCTGTTGTTTTAACCCGAACCCTGTTGTTTTAACCCGAACCCTGCTGTGTTAACCCTAACCCTGCTGTGTTAACCCTAACCCTGCTGTGTTAACCCTAACCCTGCTGTGTTAACCCTAACCCTGCTGTGTTAACCCGGACCCTGCTGTGTTAACCCGGACCCTGCTGTGTTAACCCTGACCCTGCTGTGTGTGGTATAGGTGGAGGAGGGCAGCAAAGCAGCAGCGGTCAGCCTCCAGGTTGGAGACGAGATGGTGAACATCAACCAGGTCCCTCTGAGCGGTTACAGGCAGGAGGCCATCTGCCTGGTCAAGGGATCATACAAGACCCTCAATCTGGTTGTCAAGAGGTAGGAAACTACACACACCCAAACACACACCTGCTGCACTTATTCCCCTGGCTGCCCCTACAGGTAACCGGTCCCTATAGTTACAGGGGAGAGATGAGATGGAGATCCCTGGACTATCACTGAGCTGCTCTTCTCTGCACAATGTCGGTCTGGACTAGGGCTAGGGCTCTGCTACAGGGCTGTCTGGACTAGGGTTAGGGCTGAGGCTCTGCTACACGGCTGTCTGGGCTAGGGTTAGGGCTGAGGCTCTGCTACAGGTCTGTCTGGACTAGGGTTAGGGCTGAGGCTCTGCTACAGGTCTGTCTGGACTAGGGTTAGGGCTGAGGCTCTGCTACACGGCTGTCTGGGCTAGGGTTAGGGCTGAGGCTCTGCTACACGGCTGTCTTGGCTAGGGTTAGGGCTGAGGCTCTGCTAGCTACAGGGCTGAGGCTCTGCTAGCTACAGGGCTGAGGCTCTGCTAGCTACAGGGCTGAGGCTCTGCTAGCTACAGGGCTGAGGCTCTGCTAGCTACAGGGCTGAGGCTCTGCTAGCTACAGGGCTGAGGCTCTGCTAGCTACAGGGCTGAGGCTCTGCTAGCTACAGGGCTGAGGCTCTGCTAGCTACAGGGCTGTCTGGAGAAGGGCTGAGGCTCTGCTAGCTACAGGGCTGTCTGGAGAAGGGCTGAGGCTCTGCTAGCTACAGGGCTGTCTGGAGAAGGGCTGAGGCTCTGCTAGCTCTACAGGGCTGTCTGGAGAAGGGCTGAGGCTCTGGAGAAGGGCTGAGGCTCTGCCTAGCTACAGGGCTGTCTGGAGAAGGGCTGAGGCTCTGCTAGCTACAGGGCTGTCTGGAGAAGGGCTGAGGCTCTGCTAGCTACAGGGCTGTCTGGAGAAGGGCTGAGGCTCTGCTAGCTACAGGGCTGTCTGGAGAAGGGCTGAGGCTCTGCTAGCTACAGGGCTGTCTGGAGAAGGGCTGAGGCTCCGCTAGCTACAGGGCTGTCTGGAGAAGGGCTGAGGCTCCGCTAGCTACAGGGCTGTCTGGAGAAGGGCTGAGGCTCCGCTAGCTACAGGGCTGTCTGGAGAAGGGCTGAGGCTCCGCTAGCTACAGGTCTGTCTGGAGAAGGGCTGAGGCTCCGCTAGCTACAGGTCTGTCTGGAGAAGGGCTGAGGCTCCGCTAGCTACAGGTCTGTCTGGAGAAGGGCTGAGGCTCTGCTAGCTACAGGTCTGTCTGGAGAAGGGCTGAGGCTCCGCTAGCTACAGGTCTGTCTGGAGAAGGGCTGAGGCTCTGCTAGCTACAGGTCTGTCTGGAGAAGGGCTGAGGCTCTGCTAGCTACAGGTCTGTCTGGAGAAGGGCTGAGGCTCTGCTAGCTACAGGTCTGAGGCTCTGCTAGCTACAGGTCTGAGGCTCTGCTAGCTACAGGTCTGAGGCTCTGCTAGCTACAGGTCTGAGGCTCTGCTAGCTACAGGTCTGAGGCTCTGCTAGCTACAGGTCTGAGGCTCTGCTAGCTACAGGTCTGAGGCTCTGCTAGCTACAGGTCTGAGGCTCCGCTAGCTACAGGGCTGAGGCTCCGCTAGCTACAGGGCTGAGGCTCCGCTAGCTACAGGGCTGAGGCTCCGCTAGCTACAGGGCTGAGGCTCCGCTAGCTACAGGGCTGTGGCTCTGTGCTGGTTCTCTGTCCACTACAGGGCTGAGGCTCTGCTCTGTGCTGGTTCTCTGTCCGCTACAGGGCTGAGGCTCTGCTCTGTGCTGGTTCTCTGTCCGCTACAGGGCTGAGGCTCTGTGCTGATTCTCTGTCCGCTACAGGGCTGTGCTAGCAGGCTGGTTGTGTGCTGCGGGATTGCAGTAGCAGTTGAGAGTTCAGGGTTATTGACACAGTTTCCATCAGTATTGATTAAGATGAGAGGAGGGGGAGGAAAGAAGGACATTTTAATGTAGTAGTGTATCTGACTGGGCCACACCCAGCCCGGTTTGGTTAAGGCCACACCCAGCCAGGTACGGGAAAGACCCCACCTAGGATTGCAAAATTCTGTTAATTTTTCAAATATTCCCCGGTTTTCCAGAAATCCGCGTGGAAGATTCCCACATTCAGGATGGAGTATGCCAGGGTTCAGCTCAATTCAGAACTTGAAATTCAAGTTGAATTTGCCACACCCCACAGGATGTAGCGTTTGAGTGAAAGGAAGTAGAATTGAATTCTGTGCAATTCAAAGTAGAGCTGACCCAATTTAGTCAACTGGTCGATTGTTTGTTTAATAGGATGTTGGTCAAACCAACCAAGATATATATTTTTAGTCGAGCAGTGGCAAATATATTTACTAAAATGTTGGCACACGAGACACCAGCCTGATTCATGGCTGTCTCAGTGGACTGATCCGTTGCCGAGGCCCGTCACAGTGGACTGATCCGTTGCCGAGGCCCGTCACAGTGGACTGATCCGTTGCCGAGGCCCGTCACAGTGGACTGATCCGTTGCCGAGGCCCGTCACAGTGGACTGATCCGTTGCCGAGGCCCGTCACAGTGGACTGATCCGTTGCCGAGGCCCGTCACAGTGGACTCATCCATTGGAGGCCACGAGGATGATACACCACTATCACCAGTAGTACATTTACCGTTAATTACCATCGTTCCTAATCTACAATGTTTGTTTGGATACAGTCATTTCTGTTGATGCATTCAAACAATTATTATCCCAATCGTTCTGTTGTCATTGTAGGAGTGGGCACGTTGTTAGCGGAGCACACCACCTGGGGTTGGGGTTAAACTAGGCTACACTTGGGAGAAAGTTTTGATTGATTTCATTCCAGTTATGAGTGGTGGCGCTCCTGCAGTTCTTGAGTAAGGACACGCACCTGACTACAGATAGAAATAGTCCTAGGTGACTTGGCCTGCGCACAAATGTAGAATTATGTGTCCCTTTGGGGATCTGGTAGTATGTCTGATTGTCTTAACTCACCGTCACTGTGGAGCTTCTCAGTCTTTTTCTTCACCTCAAACAGCAAGTAAACCAAGTCTGTTTTTACATCCATTGAGAATGACAATAATTCCTCAACGTAGCCTGTTTGAAAAATCTTTTGATAACCACCCAGCATGAAAGGGAAAAATGTCCTGATACAGTGGACACTTGATAAAATATGCTGATTACTTCTTATCCCTTAAGCAAATAGTCTACAGCTGTGTCTTTCCAGAGCTCACAGGAAACACTGAGGGGACAGAATAGTTAATAGTTGATACAATGTTTCCAGTTGATTAGCACCAGTTTGGGGCTGGACCAAGTTAATAGTTGATACAATGTTTCCAGTTGGTTAGCATCAGTTTGGGGCTGGACCAAGTTAATAGTTGATACAATGTTTCCAGTTGGTCAGCACCAGTTTGGGGCTGGTTTTGAGTGAAAACTTCCTTCCATCAGCAAGGGCATTGAAGATGAAACGTGGCTGGGTCTTTCAGCATGACAATGATCCCAAACACACCGCCCGGGCAACGAAGGAGTGGCTTCGTAAGAAGCATTTCAAGGTCCTGGAGTGGCCTAGCCAGTCTCCAGATCTCAACCCCATAGAAAATCTTTGGAGGGAGTTGAAAGTCTGTGTTGCCCAGCAACAGCCCCAAAACATCACTGCTCTAGAGGAGATCTGCATGGAGGAATGGGCCAAAATACCAGCAACAGTGGGTGAAAACCTTGTGAAGACCTACAGAAAACGTTTGACCTCTGTCATTGCCAACAAAGGGTATATAATAAAGTATTGAGAAACTTTTGTTGTTGACCAAATACTTATTTTCCACCATAATTTGCAAATAAATTCATAAAAAATCCTACCATGTGATTTTCAGGATTTTTTTTCTTCTCATATTTTCTGTCATAGTTGAAGTGTACCTATGATGAAAATTACAGGCCTCATATTTTTAAGTAGGAGAACTTGCACAATTGGTGGCTGACTAAATACTTTTTTGCCCCACTGTATATATACACTGCTCAAATAAATAAAGGGAACACTAAAATAACATCCTAGATCTGAATTAATGAAATATTTCTTTACATAGTTGAATGTGCTGACAACAAAATCAGACACAAATTATCAATGGAAATCAAATTTATCAACCCATGGAGGTCTGGATTTGGAGTCACACTACAGGCTGATCCAACTTTGATGTAATGTCCTTAAAACAAGTCAAAATGAGGCTCAGTAGTGTGTGTGGATGAGCTGCACTACCTGAGCCACTTGTGTGGGTTGTAGACTCCGTCTCATGCTACCACTAGAGTGAAAGCACCGCCAGCATTCAAAAGTGACCAAAACATCAGCCAGGAAGCATAGGAACTGAGAAGTGGTCTGTGGTCCCCACCTGCAGAACCACTCCTTTATTGGGGGTATCTTGCTAAATGCCTATAATTTCCACCTGTTGTCTATTCCATTTGCACAACAGCATGTGAAATTTATTGTCAATCAGTGTTGCTTCCTAAGTGGACAGTTTGATTTCACAGAAGTGTGATTGATTTGAGTTACATTGTGTTGTTTAAGTGTTCCCTTTATTTTTTTGAGCAGTGTGTGTGTGTGTGTGTATATATATATATATTACACACATTTATATATACACAAATTAATCGGTATCTGCATTTTTTGTCCTCCAATAATCAGTGTTGTAAAATCATAATCGGTCGCCCTCTAATCTGGACGGTTCTGACTTATATTATGTGGACAACTGCAAATACCTAGGTGTCTGGTTAGACTGTAAAC
The DNA here is from genome assembly GCF_021184085.1 of Oncorhynchus gorbuscha. Classification (NCBI taxonomy): domain Eukaryota; kingdom Metazoa; phylum Chordata; class Actinopteri; order Salmoniformes; family Salmonidae; genus Oncorhynchus; species Oncorhynchus gorbuscha. The sequence continues at coordinate 540,360 of NC_060187.1, read as the reverse complement.
TCTCCTTCCAGACTCACATGAAGCATCTCCAATCCAAAAGTAAATCTAGAATTGACTTCCTATTTCGCAACAAAGCTGCTAAACATACCCTCGTAAAACTGACTATCCTACCGATCCTTGACTTCGGCGATGTAATTTACAAAATAGCCTCCAGCACTCGACTCAGAAAATTAGATGTAGTCTATCACAGTGCCATCCGTTTTGTCACCAAAGCCCAATATACTACCCACCACTGTGACCTTTACGCTCTCGTTGGCTGGCCCTTGTTTCATACTCGTCGCCAAACCCACTGGCTCCAGGTCATCTATAAGTCTTTGCTAGGTAAAGCCCCGCCTTATCTCAGCTCACTGGTCACCATAACAACACCCACCTGTAGCAAAAATTTTTTTTTTTTTAAATCTACTTTTATTTGTCACATACACATGGTTAGCAGATGTTAATGCGAGTGTAACGAAATGCTTGTGCTTCTAGTTCCGACAATGCAGTGATAACCAACAAGTAATCTAACTAACAATTCCAAAACTACTGTCTTATACACAGTGTAAGGGGATAAGGAACATGTACATAAGGATATATGAATGAGTGATGGTACAGAGCAGCATAGGCAAGATACAGTAGATGGTATCGAGTACAGTATATACATATGGGATGAGTATGTAAACAAAGTGGCATAGTTAAAGTGGCTAGTGATACATGTATTACATAAGGATGCAGTAGATGATATAGAGTACAGTATATACATATGCATATGAGATGAATAATGTAGGGTAAGCAACATTATATTAGGTAGCATTGTTTAAAGTGGCTAGTGATACATGTATTACATAAAGATGCAGTAGATGGTATAGAGTACAGTATATACATATGAGATTAATAATGTAGGGTATGTAAACATTATATAAGGTAGCATTGTTTAAAGTGGCTAGTGATATATTTTACATAATTTCCGATCAATTCCCATTATTAAAGTGGCTGGAGTTGAGTCAGTGTGTTGGCAGCAGCCACTCAATGTTAGTGGTGGCTGTTGAACAGTCTGATGGCCTTGAGATAGAATTTATTTATTTTTGCTCTTTTGCACCCCAGTATCTCTACTGCCCATCATCATCTGCACATCTATCACTCCAGTGTTAATTTGCTAAATTGTAATTATTTCGCCACTATGGCCTTTTTATTGTCTTACCTCCCTAATCTTACTACATTTGCACACATTGTATACAGATTTTTCAATTGTGTTATTGACTGTATGTTTGTTAATCCCATGTGTAACTGTTGATTGTGTCGCACTGCTTTGCTTTATCTTGGCCAGGTCGCAGTTGTAAATGAGAACTTGTTCTCAACTGGCCTACCTGGTTAAATAAAGGTGAAATAACAAAATTGTACACTCTCTCAACTTGAGACATCTCTGGCTTTGTGTTGTGTGACAACTGCACAATTTAGAGTGGCCTTTTATTGTCACCAGCACAAGGTGCACCTGTGAAATTATGCTTTTTAATCGGTTTCTTGATATGCCACACCTGTCAGGTGGATGGATTATCTTGGTGAAGGAGAAATGCTCAATAACAGGGATGTAAACAAATTTTTGCACAACATTTGAGAGAAATAACCTTTTGTGCATTTTCTGGGATCTTTTATTTCATGAAATATGGGACCAGCTCTTTACATGTTGTTTATTTTTGTTCAGTATAATTACATGGAATACCAATTTGTAAAGTTATCGTCTCATTGTTTTCGAGAATAAGAGGTTCTCAGATATTTTGGACATTTTCAAGCGTTTCATTTTTACTTCTGCACTACTACAGCATATTCTGCCACTTGTCATTCAGCAACCAAGACCGAAAACATCCTGGCAACGTCCATGGAAGATGTCGGGCGTCATTATTTACACCGAGCTGCATAGCAATGATCCCCAGCTTCGCAGCCTTTCTGGTCCTCCATGGAGGGGCACCAACGGTGACACAACAACGAGAATTGTTTTCTCGACCTGACCCATTTTCTTGACTACCAGCGGAGTTAGCTGGGAAATCAAGCTTTTGCCCGAATCCAGTCGGAGAATAGCGAAAACATCTTCTCCCCAGAGAAAAGCCTTCAAAGCAGTTATTTGCTGTTCTTTCAATGAAGTTCTGCCCTCCAGTTCTGGTACAACTGCTGCTATAGCAGCATGGACACCAACCTCCTCAAGAGCAGCCTGTTATGATGTTCGACTTCCTGCCCAGTAAACGGTGCATTCTGAAAGTATTTACACCCCTTGACTATTTCCACATTTTGTTACGCTACAGACTTATTCTAAACTGCATTTAAATATTTTTTTTCCCTCACCAATCTGTACACACTACCCCCTAATGACAATGCAAAAACAGTTTTTTTAAACTTTTCGCAAATGAAATACAAATTTTCAAGAGTGTTCAGACCCTTTACTCAACTTTGTTGAAGCATCTTTGATTCTTGGATATGACGCAACAAGCTTAGGTTTGTACCTTGTCAGCTCAGGGATTCGAACTTGCAACCTTTCGGTTACTAGCCCAACGCTCTAACCACTAGGCTACCCTGCCGCCCCAATCAAGGACATTCAGAGACTTGTCCCAAAGCCACTCCTGTGTTGTCTTGGCTGTGTGCTTAGGGTCGTTGTCCTGTTAGACGGTGAAACTTTGCACCAGTCTGAGCTTCTGAACAGGTCAGGATTCCATAGCCGCAGGCAGAACAGTTGAAACTGGAGTAGCAGCACGGCCAGGTGGACTGGGGACAGCAAGGAGTCATCATGCCAGGTAGTCCTGAGGCATGGTCCTAGGGCTCAGGTCCTCCGAGAGAGAGAGAATTAGAGAGAGCATACTTAAATTCACACAGGACAGTCAGCGTGCATGCGCTAGGCCCGCCAGAAGGAGTCGCTAGAGCGCGACGGGACAAGGACATCCCAGCCAGCCAAACCCTACCCTAACCCGGACGACGTTGGGCCAATTGTGCGACGCCTCATAGGTCTCCTGGTCGAGGCCAGCTGCAACACAGCCGAGGATCGAACCCGGTTCCATAGTGACTGCGATGCAGTGCCTTAGACTGCTGTAGCACTCTGGAGGACACTAATTTTAAGTTTAAACTGCAAAAATGTCTCTGAACCATGGGGAAAATGTGTAGAATTGCAGGAAATTAGCTTTACAACAGCAAAAGTTTCTCTCGTATTTGAACGGGGGGGGGGGGGCCTTTAAATAGTTATTTCCCAGGGACCGAGAATTGATTAGTCCGGCCATGCACTGCAGCGGTCTTAGTAAAACTAATTGTATGCTATTTCTATCGCACTCCAAAGTTGGAGTAGAGTTCTGATTTTGAGGGGGAGGAAGTTGCTATCACAAAAGGGATGTGACAGTCATGGAATTCTGGATGTCAGGACATTGGTCAGCTAAATGGCCATCCCAACAGCAAACATTTGTAATTGGACACAACGCACATGTTCTCTTCTCCTCCTGACTGCATGTGCTGCTGCTGCAGGGAGGGTGGTGTTGCCTATGCAACCAAGACATTGTTTGTTTAAGCAAGGAGGAACAAAGTTTAATCACATTGTAAAGAGTGTTACTGCGGTAACAGAGGCCGTCCTATCTCGTCTTCAGTCAGCTGTTCGTTTTACAAAAACAAACAAAACATCTTATTTTCATGACGGTCTTTTATTTTTTATTTTTTTTATTTTTATTTCACCTTTATTTAACCAGGTAGGCTAGTTGAGAACAGATTCTCATTTGCAACTGCGACCTGGCCAAGATAAAGCATAGCAGTGTGAACAGACAACACAGAGTTACACATGGAGTAAACAATTAACAAGTCAATAACGCAGTAGAAAAAAATGGGCAGTCTATATACAATGTGTGCAAAAGGCATGAGGAGGTAGGGGAATAATACAATTTTGCAGATTAACACTGGAGTGATAAATGATCAGATGGTCATGTACAGGTAGAGATATTGGTGTGCAAAAGAGCAGAAAAGTAAATAAATAAAAAACAGTATAAAAACAGTATGGGAATGAGGTAGGTGAAAATGGGTGGGCTATTTACCAATAGACTATGTACAGCTGCAGCGATCAGTTAGCTGCTCGGATAGCTGATGTTTGACGTTGGTGAGGGAGATAAAAGTCTCCAACTTCAGCGATTTTTGCAGTTCGTTCCAGTCACAGGCAATCTTAATCTGTAATCGTCGTTTACGCGATTATACGATTATTGTGCCAGGCCTAGTCCCTCCAGTGCTTAGGTTGACCATTTGTTAGGTTTGTTAAAATAGAGCCCTACATGTCGTTCCATGGTTCAGCGTTTCAGCCCGTGTTCCTCCTCCCCTGTTGGCAGGAATATGAGAATGGTGGATTTAGTAGCTACTGGAAAAATGCCCTCTGAGACTGATGTCCATGTGGCCAGGAGTTTTCTCAACAAGATATTACGAAGTTCCATGAGGTATGCTTCCATTAGCTAGCTAGCCAATAGCATCCATCCCCCTTCCTCCTCCGCTTGTTGTCATCCACACAGACCTCTACCCATAATGCCATTATTCTGCTGTGTGGTAATATCATCATTCCAACCATCTGTGTTTCTTCCTAGTTCAACATCTCCCATGATTAGTCACCATTTTGTTTCATGATAAGTGACCATTTTCTTTCCTTCATCAAGTAGTGTCATGGATAATGCTTTTATCATGAGATTTATTGACTATAAGTAAGATTCATGTCAAGACCTTGATCTGTCATTCATGTTGATGAGTTTCCATGGTTATCATAAACATTATCAGCCCATCTACACTGCCCTCATGTCTTAATACTACTGCCTGTTGTGTTGTTGTCAATACTGCCTGATGTGTTGCAGTCAATACTGCCTGATGTGTTGCAGTCAATACTGCCTGATGTGTTGTTAAATACTGCCTGATGTGTTGCCGTCAATACTGCCTGATGTGTTGCCGTCAATACTGCCTGATGTGTTGTTGTCAATACTGCCTGATGTGTTGTTGTCAATACTGCCTGATGTGTTGCAGTCAATACTGCCTGATGTGTTGTTGTCAATACTGCCTGTTGTGTTGCAGTCAATACTGCCTGATGTGTTGTTGTCAATACTGCCTGATGTGTTGCCGTCAATACTGCCTGTTGTGTTGTTGTCAATACTGCCTGATGTGTTGCAGTCAATACTGCCTGATGTGTTGTTGTCAATACTGTCTGATGTGTTGTTGTCAATACTGCCTGTTGTGTTGCAGTCAATACTGCCTGATGTGTTGTTGTCAATACTGCCTGATGTGTTGCCGTCAATACTGCCTGATGTGTTGCCGTCAATACTGCCTGATGTGTTGCCGTCAATACTGCCTGATGTGTTGTTGTCAATACTGCCTGTTGTGTTGCAGTCAATACTGCCTGATGTGTTGTTGTCAATACTGCCTGATGTGTTGTTGTCAATACTGCCTGATGTGTTGCCGTCAATACTGCCTGATGTGTTGCCGTCAATACTGCCTGATGTGTTGCCGTCAATACTGCCTGATGTGTTGCCGTCAATACTGCCTGATGTGTTGCCGTCAATACTGCCTGATGTGTTGCCGTCAATACTGCCTGATGTGTTGTTGTCAATACTGCCTGATGTGTTGCCGTCAATACTGCCTGATGTGTTGCCGTCAATACTGCCTGATGTGTTGCCGTCAATACTGCCTGTTGTCTCTGTCAATACTGCCTGTTGTCACCGTCAATACTGCCTGATGTGTTGCCGTCAATACTGCCTGTTGTCAATACTGCCTGTTGTCACCGTCAATACTGCCTGTTGTCACCGTCAATACTGCCTGATTGTCACCGTCAATACTGCCTGTTGTCACCGTCAATACTGCCTGTTGTCACCGTCAATACTGCCTGTTGTCACCGTCAATACTGCCTGATGTGTCACCGTCAATACTGCCTGTTGTCACCGTCAATACTGCCTGTTGTCACCGTCAATACTGCCTGATGTGTTGCCATCAATACTGCCTGATGTGTTGCCGTCAATACTGCCTGATGTGTTGTTAAATACTGCCTGATGTGTTGCCGTCAATACTGCCTGATGTGTTGCCGTCAATACTGCCTGATGTGTTGCCATCAATACTGCCTGATGTGTTTCCGTCAATACTGCCTGATGTGTTGCCAATGATGCCTGTTGTTAAATACTGCCTGATGTGTTGCCGTCAATACTGCCTGATGTGTTGCCGTCAATACTGCCTGATGTGTTGCCGTCAATACTGCCTGATGTGTTGCCGTCAATACTGCCTGATGTGTTGTTAAATACTGCCTGATGTGTTGCCGTCAATACTGCCTGATGTGTTGCCGTCAATACTGCCTGATGTGTTGCCGTCAATACTGCCTGATGTGTTGTTAAATACTGCCTGTTGTCACCGTCAATACTGCCTGTTGTCACCGTCAATACTGCCTGTTGTCACCGTCAATACTGCCTGTTGTCACAGTCAATACTGCCTGTTGTGGCCGTCAATACTGCCTGTTGTCACCGTCAATACTGCCTGTTGTGGAGTTGCGTTGTTAATACTGCCTGTTGTGGAGTTGCGTTGTTAATACTGCCTGTTGTGGAGTTGCGTTGTTGGTGGTCATGGCCGTGGTGATCATGGCGTCATGTGTTAATGTAACTCATTCACATACACATACACAATCTCTAACCAGACACTAAATGACACCATAAACAACACATACACATGTGTTGTGTTACTGTAACTCTGTGTTGTGTTACTGTAACTCTGTGTTGTGTTACTGTAACGCTGTGTTGTGTTACTGTAACGCTGTGTTGTGTTAATGTAACTCTGTGTTGTGTTAATGTAACGCTGTGTTGTGTTACTGTAACGCTGTGTTGTGTTACTGTAACTGTGTTGTGTTAATGTAACTCTGTGTTGTGTTAATGTAACTCTGTGTTGTGTTAATGTAACGTTGTGTTGTGTTAATGTAACGTTGTGTTAATGTAACGTTGTGTTAATGTAACGTTGTGTTATTGTAACGCTGTGTTGTGTTACTGTAACGTTGTGTTAATGTAACGCTGTGTTGTGTTACTGTAACGCTGTGTTGTGTTAATGTAACTCTGTGTTGTGTTAATGTAACTCTGTGTTGTGTTACTGTAACTCTGTGTTGTGTTAATGTAACTCTGTGTTGTGTTAATGTAACTCTGTGTTGTGTTAATGTAACGCTGTGTTGTGTTAATGTAACTCTGTGTTGTGTTACTGTAACGCTGTGTTGTGTTACTGTAACTCTGTGTTTTAATGTAGCTCTGTGTTGTGTTAATGTAACGTTGTGTTGTGTTAATGTAACTCTGTGTTGTGTTAATGTAACTCTGTGTTTTAATGTAACTCTGTGTTGTGTTAATGTAACGCTGTGTTGTGTTAATGTAACGCTGTGTTGTGTTAATGTAACTCTGTGTTGTGTTAATGTAACTCTGTGTTGTGTTAATGTAACTCTGTGTTAATGTAACTCTGTGTTTTAATGTAACTCTGTGTTGTGTTAATGTAACTCTGTGTTGTGTTAATGTAACTCTGTGTTGTGTTAATGTAACTCTGTGTTGTGTTAATGTAACGCTGTGTTGTGTTAATGTAACGCTGTGTTGTGTTAATGTAACGCTGTGTTGTGTTAATGTAACGCTGTGTTGTGTTAATGTAACGCTGTGTTGTGTTAATGTAACGCTGTGTTGTGTTAATGTAACGCTGTGTTGTGTTAATGTAACGCTGTGTTGTGTTAATGTAACGCTGTGTTGTGTTAATGTAACGCTGTGTTGTGTTAATGTAACGCTGTGTTGTGTTAATGTAACGCTGTGTTGTGTTAATGTAACGCTGTGTTGTGTTAATGTAACGCTGTGTTGTGTTAATGTAACGCTGTGTTAATGTAACTCTGTGTTGTGTTAATGTAACGCTGTGTTAATGTAACTCTGTGTTGTGTTAATGTAACGTTGTGTTAATGTAACTCTGTGTTGTGTTAATGTAACGTTGTGTTGTGTTACTGTAACGCTGTGTTGTGTTACTGTAACGCTGTGTTGTGTTAATGTAACGCTGTGTTGTGTTACTGTAACGCTGTGTTGTGTTAATGTAACTCTGTGTTGTGTTAATGTAACGCTGTGTTGTGTTAATGTAACGCTGTGTTGTGTTAATGTAACGCTGTGTTGTGTTAATGTAACGCTGTGTTAATGTAACGCTGTGTTAATGTAACGTTGTGTTAATGTAACGCTGTGTTGTGTTAATGTAACTCTGTGTTGTGTTAATGTAACTCTGTGTTGTGTTAATGTAACTCTGTGTTGTGTTAATGTAACTCTGTGTTGTGTTAATGTAACTCTGTGTTGTGTTAATGTAACGTTGTGTTAATGTAACGCTGTGTTGTGTTAATGTAATGCTGTGTTGTGTTAATGTAACGCTGTGTTGTGTTAATGTAACGCTGTGTTACTGTAACGCCGTGTTGTGTTACTGTAACGTTGTGTTAATGTAACTCTGTGTTGTGTTACTGTAACGCTGTGTTGTGTTACTGTAACGCTGTGTTGTGTTACTGTAACGCTGTGTTGTGTTACTGTAACGCTGTGTTGTGTTACTGTAACGCTGTGTTGTGTTAATGTAACGCTGTGTTGTGTTAATGTAACGCTGTGTTGTGTTACTGTAACTCTGTGTTGTGTTAATGTAACGTTGTGTTAATGTAACGTTGTGTTAATGTAACGCTGTGTTGTGTTAATGTAACGCTGTGTTAATGTAACGCTGTGTTAATGTAACTCTGTGTTGTGTTAATGTAACGTTGTGTTAATGTAACTCTGTGTTGTGTTAATGTAACGTTGTGTTACTGTAACGCTGTGTTGTGTTACTGTAACGCTGTGTTGTGTTAATGTAACGCTGTGTTGTGTTACTGTAACGCTGTGTTGTGTTAATGTAACTCTGTGTTGTGTTAATGTAACGCTGTGTTGTGTTAATGTAACGCTGTGTTGTGTTAATGTAACGCTGTGTTGTGTTAATGTAACGCTGTGTTGTGTTAATGTAACGCTGTGTTAATGTAACGCTGTGTTAATGTAACGCTGTGTTAATGTAACGCTGTGTTGTGTTAATGTAACTCTGTGTTGTGTTAATGTAACTCTGTGTTGTGTTAATGTAACTCTGTGTTGTGTTAATGTAACTCTGTGTTGTGTTAATGTAACTCTGTGTTGTGTTAATGTAACGTTGTGTTAATGTAACGCTGTGTTGTGTTAATGTAACGCTGTGTTGTGTTAATGTAACGCTGTGTTGTGTTAATGTAACGCTGTGTTACTGTAACGCCGTGTTGTGTTACTGTAACGTTGTGTTAATGTAACTCTGTGTTGTGTTACTGTAACGCTGTGTTGTGTTACTGTAACGCTGTGTTGTGTTACTGTAACGCTGTGTTGTGTTACTGTAACGCTGTGTTGTGTTACTGTAACGCTGTGTTGTGTTACTGTAACGCTGTGTTGTGTTACTGTAACGTTGTGTTAATGTAACGCTGTGTTGTGTTACTGTAACTCTGTGTTGTGTTAATGTAACGTTGTGTTAATGTAACGTTGTGTTAATGTAACGCTGTGTTGTGTTAATGTAACGCTGTGTTGTGTTAATGTAACGCTGTGTTGTGTTAATGTAACGCTGTGTTGTGTTAATGTAACGCTGTGTTGTGTTAATGTAACGCTGTGTTGTGTTAATGTAACTCTGTGTTGTGTTAATGTAACTCTGTGTTGTGTTACTGTAACTCGGTGTTGTGTTACTGTAACTCTGTGTTGTGTTACTGTAACGCTGTGTTGTGTTAATGTAACGCTGTGTTGTGTTAATGTAACGCTGTGTTGTGTTAATGTAACGCTGTGTTGTGTTAATGTAACGCTGTGTTGTGTTAATGTAACGCTGTGTTGTGTTACTGTAACGCTGTGTTGTGTTACTGTAACGCTGTGTTGTGTTACTGTAACGCTGTGTTGTGTTAATGTAACGCTGTGTTAATGTAACGCTGTGTTAATGTAACGTTGTGTTGTGTTAATGTAACGTTGTGTTAATGTAACGTTGTGTTAATGTAACTCTGTGTTGTGTTAATGTAACGCTGTGTTGTGTTAATGTAACGCTGTGTTAATGTAACGTTGTGTTGTGTTAATGTAACGTTGTGTTAATGTAACGTTGTGTTACTGTAACGCTGTGTTGTGTTAATGTAACGCTGTGTTGTGTTAATGTAACTCTGTGTTGTGTTAATGTAACTCTGTGTTGTGTTAATGTAACTCTGTGTTGTGTAGTCAATCAGCCAGTCACAGTAATGGAGGCCTGTTCATTTCTGCTTCCCAAGAGGACTTGGTCTAATCTAGTGCTTATCTCTCTTACTCACTCATATCTTTAGGAGGAATGAAGCCGTAAGCAGGCCTCACTCCTGGCACGCCACCAAGTTCAACGAGAGCCAATCAGAGACTGCCAAAACTCAGTCTCCGCCCCCGCCGGTCTGGCAGACCGGATATGATGCAAGGTAACCCGGTGTTCCCCGCTAAGACATCAGGCTTGGAGCCCTACCCATGCCCACAACATTCAGACCCTACCCATGCCCACAACATTCAGACCCTACCCATGCCCACAACATTCAGACCCTACCCATGCCCACAACATTCAGACCCTACCCATGCCCACAACATTCAGACCCTACCCATGCCCACAACATTCAGACCCTACCCATGCCCACAACATTAAGACCCTACCCATGCCCACAACATTCAGGCCCTACCCATGCCCACAACATTTAAGACCCAGAAATACCCTTGCCCACAAACTATTAGCAGACTCTGTCTCACTTGCTCCCTGCCCGCAGCTTGCTCTGCATGCAGTTTGCTCATTGCTACTCCATATCCCAGCAACAGCTCCAGACCCTGCTCAATGAAGACCATGACAGTACAGTTAGCTACTTTTCATCACTCTAGGAACATTTATTATTTTCTGTTAAATAATCTCTCCTGTTTTATATTTGACAGGGTTGAAGCACTTCGAACACCACATGTTCTTATTCAGATGACTGTACTGCACTGCGCTGCACGAGCAAATGGCTCAGCTTCAAAATGTTACTGATACCCGAGCCCTGAAAAATAAAACGGGCTCTACCCGGATGTAGAATGTCTGGGAACGGTCGGGAAGCTGAGCCCTGAAAAAAATAAAACGGGCTCTACCCGGATGTAGAATGTCTGGGAACGGTCGGGAAGCTGAGCCCTGAAAAAAATAAAACGGGCTCTACCCGGATGTAGAATGTCTGGGAACGGTCGGGAAGCTGAGCCATGAAAAAAATAAAACGGGCTCTACCCGGATGTAGAATGTCTGGGCCCGTTGGGAACGGTCGGGAAGCTGAGCCCTGAAAAATAAAATGGGCTCTACCCGGATGTAGAATGTCTGGGAACGGTCGGGAAGCTGAGCCCTGAAAAATAAAACGGGCTCTACCCGGATGTAGAATGTCTGGGCCCGTTGGGAACGGTCGGGAAGCTGAGCCCTGAAAAAAATAAAACGGGCTCTACCCGGGTGTAGAATGTCTGGGCCCGTTGGGAACGGTTGGGAAGCTGAGCCCTGAAAAATAAAACGGGCTCTACCCGGATGTAGAATGTCTGGGAACGGTCGGGAAGCTGAGCCCTGAAAAATAAAACGGGCTCTACCCGGATGTAGAATGTCTGGGAACGGTCGGGAAGCTGAGCCCTGAAAAATAAAACGGGCTCTACCCGGATGTAGAATGTCTGGGCCCGTTGGGAACGGTCGGGAAGCTGAGCCCTGAAAAATAAAACGGGCTCTACCCGGATGTAGAATGTCTGGGCCCATTGGGAATGGTCGGGAAGCTGAACTCTATTCAGGCTCCATGATCTGAGTTTTACTGTGACTACTTTCCACTGGCCCACAACTTCAGAGATTTGTTTCAAAATAAGACCAGTAGTTATTCTGTACCTCAATGCACTATGGACCTTTTTCATCGTTATTATACTGAGTGTGCCTAAAATCTTGTCAGTTTGTGTAGACGGTTGAGCTAGCATGTAGAGGTTTTCTCGGATCTAAAAAGTTGGATCCAAATGGAACAGAGGACGATCAGACCCGGACCCTAAAGAACACAATAAAAAATAAATAAAGGGGGACGTGGACTCGATCAGACCTGAACCTGAATGGACCCTCTGATAACCAGACCTATACCCGTACCCTAGACCCTCTGATAACCAGACCTATACCCGTACCCTAGACCCTCTGATAACCAGACCTATACCCGTACCCTAGACCCTCTGATAACCAGACCTATACCCGTACCCTAGACCCTCTGATAACCAGACCTATACCCGTACCCTAGACCCTCTGATAACCAGACCTATACCCTGATAACCAGACCTAGACCCTCTGATAACCAGACCTATACCCGTACCCTAGACCCTCTGATAACCAGACCTATACCCGTACCCTAGACCCTCTGATAACCAGACCTATACCCGTACCCTAGACCCTCTGATAACCAGACCTATACCCGTACCCTAGACCCTCTGATAACCAGACCTATACCCGTACCCTAGACCCTCTGATAACCAGACCTATACCCGTACCCTAGACCCTCTGATAACCAGACCTATACCCGTACCCTAGACCCTCTGATAACCAGACCTATACCCGTACCCTAGACCCTCTGATAACCAGACCTGTACCCGTACCCTAGACCCTCTGATAACCAGACCTATACCCGTACCCTAGACCCTCTGATCTGATAACCAGACCTATACCCGTACCCTAGACCCTCTGATAACCAGACCTATACCCGTACCCTAGACCCTCTGATAACCAGACCTATACCCGTACCCTAGACCCTCTGATAACCAGACCTATACCCGTACCCTAGACCCTCTGATAACCAGACCTATACCCGACCCTCTACCCCTAGACCCTCTGATAACCAGACCTATACCCGTACCCTAGACCCTCTGATAACCAGACCTATACCCGTACCCTAGACCCTCTGATAACCAGACCTATACCCGTACCCTAGACCCTCTGATAACCAGACCTATACCCGTACCCTAGACCCTCTGATAACCAGACCTGTACCCTAGACCCTCTGATAACCAGTACCCGTACCCTAGACCCTCTGATAACCAGACCTATACCCGTACCCTAGACCCTCTGATAACCAGACCTATACCCGTACCCTAGACCCTCTGATAACCAGACCTATACCCGTACCCTAGACCCTCTGATAACCAGACCTATACCCGTACCCTAGACCCTCTGATAACCAGACCTATACCCGTACCCTAGACCCTCTGATAACCAGACCTGTACCCGTACCCTAGACCCTCTGATAACCAGACCTATACCCGTACCCTAGACCCTCTGATAACCAGACCTATACCCGTACCCTAGACCCTCTGATAACCAGACCTATACCCGTACCCTAGACCCTCTGATAACCAGACCTATACCCGTACCCTAGACCCTCTGATAACCAGACCTATACCCGTACCCTAGACCAGATTCGATTGGACTTGAGGGACACATTTTATTTTATTTTTTCAGCGAAGTTGCTCTTCTGGTTAACAAATATAGCTGCAGTTTAGGTTGGAAGTTTACATACAGTTAGGTTGGAGTCATTAAAACTCGTTTTTCAACCACTCCTCACATTTCTTGTTAAACTATATTTTTGGCAAGTCTGTTAGGACATCTACTTTGTGCATGACACAAGTCATTTTTTTCAACACTTGTTTACAGACAGATTATTTCACTTATAATTCACTGTATCACAATTCCAGTGGGTCAGAAGTTTACATACACTAAGTTGACTGTGCCTTTAAATTCCAGAAAATTATGTCATGGCTTTAGAGGCTTCTGATAGGCTAATTGACATCCATTTGAATCAATTGGAGGTGTACCTGTGGATGTATATCAAGGCCTACCTTCAAACTCAGTGCCTCTTTGCTTGACATCATGGGAAAATCAAAAGAAATCAGCCAAGACCTCCAAAAAATTGTAGACCTCCACAAGTCTGGTTCATCCTTGGGAGCAATTTCCAAATGCCTGAAGCTACCACGTACATCTGTACAAACAATAGCACGCAAGTATAAACACCTTGGGACCACACAGCGGTCATACCGCTCAGGAAGGAGACGCGTTCTTTCTCCTAGAGATGAACGTACTTTGCTGCGAAAAATATAAATCAATCCCAGAACAACAGTAAAGGACCTTGTGAAGAGGCTGGAGGAAACGGGTACAAAAGTATCTATATCCACAGTAAAACGAGTTCTATATCGACATAACCTGAAAGGCAGCTCAGCAAGGAAGAAGCAACTGCTCCAAAACTGCCATAAAAAGCCAGACTACGGTTTGCAACTGCACATGGGGACAAAGATTGTACTTTTTGGAGAAATGTCCTCTGGTCTGATGAAACAAAAATATAACTGTTTGGCCATAATGACCATTGTTATGTTTGGAGGAAAAAGGGGGATGCTTGCAAGCTGAAGAACACCATCCCAACCGTGAAGCACAGGTGTGGCAGAATAATTTGTGGGGGTGCTTTGCTGCAGGAGGGACTGGTGCACTTCACAATGTAGATTGTATCATGAGGATGGAATTTGTGGATGTATTGAAGCAACATCTCAAGACATCAGTAAAGAAGTTAAAGCTTGGTCGCAAATGGGTCTTCCAAATGGACAATGACCCCAAGCATACATCCGAAATTGTGGCAAAATGGCTTAAGGACAACAAAGTCAAGGTATTGGAGTGGCCTTCACAAAGCCCTGACTTCAATCCCATAGAACATTTGTGGGCAGAACTGAAAAAGTGTGTGCGAGCAAGGAGGCCTACAAACCTGACTCAGTTACACCAGCTCTGTCAGGAGGAATGGGCTAAAATTCTTGCTTGATGCTTGTGCAAGCCTACCCAAAACGTTTGACCCAAGTTAAAATTTAAAGGCAATGCTACCAAATACTAATTGAGTGTATGTAAACTTCTGACCCACTGGGAATGTGATGAAAGAAATAAAAGCTGAAATAAATCATTCTCTCTACTAGTATTCTGACATTTCACACTCTTAAAATAGTGGTGATCCTAACTGACTTAAGACAGTAAAAAATCCCTAAATGTCGGGCCCGGGCTCCAGGTCAAGTATTGGGTATTTGGGTTGTGGTTGACCCGTGAAACACTCTACTAGCATGTCCCCCCAAGTACTGTGTTAGACTATAGCAGTATGTAGGACAATGGGCCTCTACTAGCATGTCCCCCCAAGTACTGTGTTAGACTATAGCAGTATGTAGGACAATGGGCCTCTACTAGCATGTCCCCCCAAGTACTGTGTTAGACTATAGCATTATGTAGGACAATGGGCCTCTAGTAGGATGTCCCCCGAAGTACTGTGTTAGACTGTAGCAGTATGTAGGACAATGGGCCTCTACTAGCATGTCCCCCCAAGTACTGTGTTAGACTATAGCAGTATGTAGGACAATGGGCCTCTAGTAGCATGTCCCCCCAAGTACTGTGTTAGACTATAGCATTATGTAGGACAATGGGCCTCTAGTAGCATGTCCCCCCCAAGTACTGTGTTAGACTATAGCATTATGTAGGACAATGGGCCTCTACTAGCATGTCCCCCAAGTACTGTGTTAGACTATAGCATTATGTAGGACAATGGGTAGTAGGATGTAGTACTGTGTTAGACTGTAGCAGTATGTAGGACAATGGGCCTCTACTAGCATGTCCCCCAAGTACTGTGTTAGACTATAGCAGTATGTAGGACAATGGGCCTCTACTAGCATGTCCCCCAAGTACTGTTAGACTATAGCAGTATGTAGGACAATGAGCCTCTACTAGCATGTCCCCCCAAGTACTGTGTTAGACTATAGCATTATGCAGGACAATGGGCCTCTACTAGCCCCCCCCCAAGTACTGTGTTAGACTGTAGCATAATGTAGGACAATGGGCCTCTAGTAGCATGTCCCCCCAAGTACTGTGTTAGACTGTAGCATTTGTAGGACAATGGGTCTCTAGTAGCATGTCCCCCAAGTACTGTGTTAGACTATAGCATAATGTAGGACAATGGGCCTCTACTAGCATGTCCCCCCCAAGTACTGTGTTAGACTGTAGCAGTATGTAGGACAATGCATTATGTATCTCGAACAGCCCTCTTCCACCTCTTTCCTCCCCAGCTTCTCCTCTACCAACCTCTCCTCGACTGGCTGGGACCAGAACCAGACTAACCTACGGCGAGTATCAGACCAGTTCAGCTCTCTGGGCAGCATGGACAGTCTAGACGTCTCCCACCACCCCTACCCCCCTGGACACCAATCCCCAGGACGCTTCTCCCCGGTCAAGTCCAACACCAGCACGGAGCACCTGGGAGGGGGCAAGAGGGACTCTGCATACAGCTCCTTTTCCACCAACTCTGGTACCCCAGACTACACCCTCTCCAAGACACCAGACCACACCCTCCCTAAGACACCAGACCACACCCTCCCTAAGACACCAGACCACACCCTCCCTAAGACACCAGACCACACCCTCCCTAAGACACCAGACCACACCCTCCCTAAGAGCAATGCTGCCTCCACAGAGAACATGCTGTATGAGGTTAACCAGTGGGAGTCAGGGGGCCGGCCCAGTAACAGCAGACATAGCCTGAGTAGTGAGAGGGTCAGGCAGGACGAGAGGCCAGGGTATCTGCAACTGGCTGGGGGACATGGGGCCAACATGGGCCTGGACAGCCCCTGGACAGCGGAGCAGTCAGGGTCAGGTTCTTCCCACTCCTCCAGCTCTGCTAGGGCTAGCTGCGGTCCCGTCTGGCACGTTCCTGACAAGAAGAAGACCTCCGATCCCTCTCCTCCTCCCCCACCGCCCGTACGCAGTGACAGTTTCGCTGTGACGAAGTCCCATGAGAATGTTCTGGTTATAGCCTGTCCAGAGGGACCCGGTGCTCACACCCAGCCCAAGGCCCATGGTGAAGGAATGGATAACTCTGATAACTCACAATGCACCAATGACTCTCGGCGTAGCCATCACAACTTACCCTCCAAGAACAACATGGTCCCTCCTTACATTCCACCAAAGAACTGTCATCCCAACCAGGTGAACTGTAACAAGCTTTGCTCCCTGTCCAGTAGTGATGTCAGGCTGGGCCAGCTCCCCCCTACCTACTTGCCCTGCCACCAGAGACAGTACAGTAATGAGAGCTCTCTCTACTCCCACCCCAGGAGTTGGTCTGTCCCCAAACAGCAGAACGTCAGCATCTGCTACAGCAGCATGCAGGAGCTCCCCACCAACTACAATGCCCAGAACACCCAGCTCTACAGCCAGACCCCAGACTGCACTGGAGACAGCCGGTACTACTGTGTGACGGCCAGACAGCCTGGTCAACCGGTCACCCAGGCCCTGCTGGTCAAGACTGATGAAAGGAGGGGTGGAGGGGGTAGAGAGGAGGGTGTGGAGGGTGGCAGTGAAAGGAGGAGAGCAGTGAGCATCATACAGGGTGGAGGAGATAAGAAGTCACTCACTCCCCTGGGGTCAGGGGTTACCAAGGCTAAGTACCAGCCAGCTCCACCCCTCAACAACGACAGTAAGGGATACAGCAGACAGGATGACGGCTCCCACCACAAACAGCCAGCTACCGTTTGTCCCTCTGCTGTACTGGAGTCCTCTACAGGCCAGCCCAGCCTGAAGAGGAACAACAGTCAGACTGCAGAGCCCCACTGTATGAGTTACCCCCCGAGAAGACAGTCTCTACAACCTCTTCAGCAGGACACCATACACCGTCAAGAGATGCTGCCAGACAGTCAGATCTGCCCTCAGACCACCAGCGGCCTCAGCAACTCAGGCCTCGTACCCAGAGACTGTTCCAGTGTGGAGACTGTAGATCTCTCCAGTAACCAGTGCACCAGGACTGACCGGTTCGCCACCACCCTGAGGAATGAGATCCAGATGAGACGTGCCCAGCTGCAGAAGAGTCAGAGCGCTGCCTCCCTGAGTGGACCCTGTGAGGCGGAGGAGAACCATGAGGTCCCAGAGGTCTGGAGGCCCAAAGACACCACCTCTTCTTCAGATGGCTCCTTCACCTCCACCTATAAGGACCATCTGAAGGAGGCACAGGCCCGCGTGCTGAAGGCCACCTCCTTTAGAAGGAGAGACCTGGAGCCTGTCCTTCTGGAGCACCCTGTGGCAGAGGCAGGGTCCCTGCCGGACTACTCTTCCTCTGGTCTGGGGAGGAGCGACAACTCTAACCCCCTGTCCAGCCTCTCTGAGGGCCTCCCAGCCAGGTCTGGCTCTGCCCAGAGTCAGGTGACCCGTATTGGAAGCAGGAAGCGTTTCACCACGGAGAAGAAGGTCCGGTGTTTCTCTGAGCCAGACAAAATCAATGATGTGGGGGTGGAGGAGGAGCTGACCCCCCCTAAGACTGCAGACTCCATGCTGAACCGACGCTCCACCCCCAGACCTGCCTTCACCAGACCCCTCCCTAAAACTGCCCTGCCAGGCCCTGTAGAGGACTGTGGAGAGGGCAAAGAGATAGCCAGGGGTGATTGTGACATGTCCAGCAGCAGGAAGGAACAGAGAGAGTGTCAGGGACAGGACCACAGACAGCAGGCCCTTCTGGAGCTGCAGAGACTGGGGACCTTTGCTGAGTACGAGACCACCTGGAACACCCAGAAGAAAGCAGCTGAGACCAGAGCCTCAGGACGCTCCCACTCTGCTGATAACATCCTGGATCCTGGAAAAGATGACAGGACCAAACCAGCCCTAGTCCACGAGAGGTCCCGATCCTCACCCTCCGCTGACTTCTATGACAAGGTGAGATACTGGCATCCTATCCTCAACCTCCCCTGACTTCTATGACAAGGTGAGATACTGGCATCCTATCCTCAACCTCCGCTGACTTTTATGACCAGGTGAGATACTGGCATCCTATCCTCAACCTCCGCTGACTTCTATGACAAGGTGAGATACTGGCATCCTATCCTCAACCTCCGCTGACTTCTATGACAAGGTGAGATACTGGCATCCTATCCTCACTCTCCGCTGACTTCTATGACCAGGTGAGATACTGGCATCCTATCCTCACCCTCCGCTGACTTCTATGACAAGGTGAGATACTGGCATCCTATCCTCAACCTCCACTGACTTCTATGACAAGGTGAGATACTGGCATCCTATCCTCAACCTCCGCTGACTTCTATGACGAGGTGAGATACTGGCATCCTATCCTCACCCTCCGCTGACTTCTTTGACAAGGTGAGATACTGGCATCCTATCCTCAACCTCCGCTGAGTTACTGGCATCCTATCTTTGTTGTAGTGCACTACAAGGGCCCATGGGTCTCGAAACTGAGTCACTGTCAAACTCATTGTCGGTTGAAATGTTCCTGCGTGTTATGACTTTACTCTCAGTACAGCATCTCTATGGGGAGTAGCTCTCTGCTCCACTGAAGAACTTACGCCTGACAAGGCCTCGCTGCCATCCAAAGGTGATAATGCTGAGGCTCAGATTCATTCCTTAGATTTGGCACTGATTCGCACGGTTAAAAAGCCCATTTGGAACGTAAATGTAAAGAAAAGGACGAGTATGGAACATCTTAGGCTAGGTTCAGGAGTGACGTCTTACACAGAACCCAAAACGGCTGCGCTCGTGCGCCATCGTGCGTAAATGTATTTTGTCCCCCCACACTAAACGCGATCACGACACGCAGGTTAAAATATCAAAACAAACTCTGAACCAATTACATTATTTTGGGGACAGGTCGAAAAGCATTAAACATTTATGGCAATTTTCCTAGCTAGCTTGCACTTGCTAACTAATTTGTCCTATTTAGCTATCTTTCTTTTGCTAGCTAATTTGTCCTGGGATATAAACATAGAGTTGTTATTTTACCTGAAATGCACAAAGTCCTCTTCTCCAACAATTAATCCACACATAAAACGGTCAACCGAATCAGGCTTTTTCCTTCCAGGCTTTTTCTTCTCAGGACTTTATATTGCGATTGGCACTTACATAAATTAGGTGCATTACCGCCACCGACCTAATTCTTCTTTCAGTCACCCACGTGGGTACCTGCTTCTATAAACCAATGAGGAGATGGGAGAGCCAGGACTTGCAGCGCGATCTGCGCCACATATAGAACTGACTTCTATTTTAGCGCCTGGCAACGCAGAGCAGTGTCGGTGCAATAATTGAATAATATCGATTTCTACATTTATTTTGTGACTCGAGCGGTGTAGTCGAGGTATAAGGCTAGGTTGAGGAGTGACCCCTTAGGCTAGGTTGAGGAGTGACCCCTTAGGCTAGGTTGAGGAGTGACCCCTTAGGCTAGGTTGAGGTGTGACCCCTTAGGCTAGGTTGAGGAGTGATCCCTTAGGCTAGGTTGAGGAGTGATCCCTTAGGCTAGGTTGAGGTGTGATCCCTTAGGCTAGGTTGAGGAGTGATCCCTTAGGCTAGGTTGAGGAGTGATCCCTTAGGCTAGGTTGAGGAGTAGGCTAGGTTGAGGAGTGATCCCTTAGGCTAGGTTGAGGAGTGACCCCTTAGGCTAGGTTGAGGAGTGACCCCTTAGGCTAGGTTGAGGAGTGACCCCTTAGGCTAGGTTGAGGAGTGACCCCTTAGGCTAGGTTGAGGTGTGACCCCTTAGGCTAGGTTGACCCCTTAGGCTAGGTTGAGGTGTGATCCCTTAGGCTAGGTTGAGGAGTGACCCCTTAGGCTAGGTTGAGGTGTGACCCCTTAGGCTAGGTTGACCCCTTAGGCTAGGTTGAGGTGTGATCCCTTAGGCTAGGTTGAGGAGTGACCCCTTAGGCTAGGTTGAGGTGTGACCCCTTAGGCTTAGTTGACCCCTTAGGCTAGGTTGAGGAGTGATCCCTTAGGCTAGGTTGAGGAGTAGGCTAGGTTGAGGAGTGATCCCTTAGGCTAGGTTGAGGAGTGATCCCTTAGGCTAGGTTGAGGAGTGATCCCTTAGGCTAGGTTGAGGAGTGATCCCTTAGGCTAGGTTGAGGTGTGATCCCTTAGGCTAGGTTGAGGTGTGATCCCTTAGGCTAGGTTGAGGAGTGATCCCTTAGGCTAGGTTGAGGAGTGACCCCTTAGGCTAGGTTGACCCCTTAGGCTAGGTTGAGGAGTGACCCCTTAGGCTAGGTTGAGGAGTGACCCCTTAGGCTAGGTTGAGGTGTGACCCCTTAGGCTAGGTTGACCCCTTAGGCTAGGTTGAGGTGTGATCCCTTAGGCTAGGTTGAGGAGTGACCCCTTAGGCTAGGTTGAGGGTGATCCCTTAGGCTAGGTTGAGGAGTGATCCCCTTAGGCTAGGTTGAGGTTGAGGCTAGGTGTGTGACCCCTTAGGCTAGGTTGAGGTGTGATCCCTTAGGCTAGGTTGAGGAGTGTAGGCTAGGTTGAGGTGTGACCCCTTAGGCTAGGTTGAGGTGTGACCCCTTAGGCTAGGTTGAGGAGTGACCCCTAGGTTGAGGTGTGATCCCTTAGGCTAGGTTGAGGAGTGATCCCTTAGGCTAGGTTGAGGTGTGATCCCTTAGGCTTGAGGAGGATCCCTAGGTTGAGGAGTGATCCCTTAGGCTAGGTTGAGGAGTGATCCCTTAGGCTAGGTTGAGGAGTGATCCCTTAGGCTAGGTTGAGGTGTGACCCCTTAGGCTAGGTTGAGGAGTTGAGGAGTGACCCCTTAGGCTAGGTTGAGGAGTGATCCCTTAGGCTAGGTTGAGGAGTAGGATCCCTTAGGTTGAGGAGGACCCCTTAGGCTAGGGAGTGATGACCCCTTAGGCTAGGTTGAGGTGTGATCCCTTAGGCTAGGTTGAGGAGTGACCCCTTAGGCTAGGTTGAGGAGGTGACCCCTTAGGCTAGGTTGAGGTGTGATCCCTTAGGCTAGGTTGAGGAGTGACCCTTAGGCTAGGTTGACCCCTTAGGCTAGTGATCCCTTAGGCTAGGTTGAGGAGTGATCCCTTAGGCTAGGTTGAGGAGTGATCCCTAGGTTTAGGCTAGGTTGAGGAGTGATCCCTTAGGCTAGGTTGAGGAGTGATCCCTTAGGCTAGGTTGAGGAGTGATCCCTTAGGCTAGGTTGAGGAGTGATCCCTTAGGCTAGGTTGAGGTGTGATCCCTTAGGCTAGGTTGAGGTGTGATCCCTTAGGCTAGGTTGAGGTGTGATCCCTTAGGCTAGGTTGAGGAGTGACCCTTAGGCTAGGTTGAGGAGTGACCCCTTAGGCTAGGTTGACCCCTTAGGCTAGGTTGAGGAGTGACCCCTTAGGCTAGGTTGAGGTGTGACCCCTTAGGCTAGGTTGACCCCTTAGGCTAGGTTGAGGTGTGATCCCTTAGGCTAGGTTGAGGTGTGATCCCTTAGGCTAGGTTGAGGAGTGACCCCTTAGGCTAGGTTGAGGTGTGACCCCTTAGGCTAGGTTGACCCCTTAGGCTAGGTTGAGGAGTGATCCCTTAGGCTAGGTTGAGGAGTAGGCTAGGTTGAGGTGTGATCCCTTAGGCTAGGTTGAGGAGTGACCCCTTAGGCTAGGTTGAGGTGTGACCCCTTAGGCTAGGTTGACCCCTTAGGCTAGGTTGAGGTGTGATCCCTTAGGCTAGGTTGAGGAGTGACCCCTTAGGCTAGGTTGAGGAGTGATCCCTTAGGCTAGGTTGAGGAGTGATCCCTTAGGCTAGGTTGAGGAGTGATCCCTTAGGCTAGGTTGAGGAGTGATCCCTTAGGCTAGGTTGAGGAGTGATCCCTTAGGCTAGGTTGAGGAGTGACCCCTTAGGCTAGGTTGAGGTGTGACCCCTTAGGCTAGGTTGAAGAGTAGGCTAGGTTGAGGAGTGACCCCTTAGGCTAGGTTGAGGAGTGACCCCTTAGGCTAGGTTGAGGAGTGACCCCTTAGGCTAGGTTGAGGAGTGACCCCTTAGGCTAGGTTGAGGTGTGACCCCTTAGGCTAGGTTGACCCCTTAGGCTAGGTTGAGGTGTGATCCCTTAGGCTAGGTTGAGGAGTGACCCCTTAGGCTAGGTTGAGGTGTGACCCCTTAGGCTAGGTTGACCCCTTAGGCTAGGTTGAGGTGTGATCCCTTAGGCTAGGTTGAGGAGTGACCCCTTAGGCTAGGTTGAGGTGTGACCCCTTAGGCTAGGTTGACCCCTTAGGCTAGGTTGAGGAGTGATCCCTTAGGCTAGGTTGAGGAGTAGGCTAGGTTGAGGAGTGATCCCTTAGGCTAGGTTGAGGAGTGATCCCTTAGGCTAGGTTGAGGTGTGATCCCTTAGGCTAGGTTGAGGTGTGATCCCTTAGGCTAGGTTGAGGTGTGATCCCTTAGGCTAGGTTGAGGAGTACCCCTTAGGCTAGGTTGAGGTGTGACCCCTTAGGCTAGGTTGACCCCTTAGGCTAGGTTGAGGTGTGATCCCTTAGGCTAGGTTGAGGAGTGACCCCTTAGGCTAGGTTGAGGAGTGATCCCTTAGGCTAGGTTGAGGAGTGATCCCTTAGGCTAGGTTGAGGAGTGATCCCTTAGGCTAGGTTGAGGAGTGATCCCTTAGGCTAGGTTGAGGTGTGATCCCTTAGGCTAGGTTGAGGAGTGACCCCTTAGGCTAGGTTGAGGTGTGACCCCTTAGGCTAGGTTGACCCCTTAGGCTAGGTTGAGGTGTGATCCCTTAGGCTAGGTTGAGGAGTGACCCCTTAGGCTAGGTTGAGGTGTGACCCCTTAGGCTAGGTTGACCCCTTAGGCTAGGTTGAGGAGTGATCCCTTAGGCTAGGTTGAGGAGTAGGCTAGGTTGAGGAGTGATCCCTTAGGCTAGGTTGAGGAGTGATCCCTTAGGCTAGGTTGAGGAGTGATCCCTTAGGCTAGGTTGAGGAGTGATCCCTTAGGCTAGGTTGAGGTGTGATCCCTTAGGCTAGGTTGAGGTGTGATCCCTTAGGCTAGGTTGAGGAGTGATCCCTTAGGCTAGGTTGAGGAGTGACCCCTTAGGCTAGGTTGACCCCTTAGGCTAGGTTGAGGTGTGATCCCTTAGGCTAGGTTGAGGAGTGACCCCTTAGGCTAGGTTGAGGTGTGACCCCTTAGGCTAGGTTGACCCCTTAGGCTAGGTTGAGGAGTGATCCCTTAGGCTAGGTTGAGGAGTAGGCTAGGTTGAGGTGTGATCCCTTAGGCTAGGTTGAGGAGTGACCCCTTAGGCTAGGTTGAGGTGTGACCCCTTAGGCTAGGTTGACCCCTTAGGCTAGGTTGAGGTGTGATCCCTTAGGCTAGGTTGAGGTGTGATCCCTTAGGCTAGGTTGAGGAGTGACCCCTTAGGCTAGGTTGAGGAGTGATCCCTTAGGCTAGGTTGAGGAGTGATCCCTTAGGCTAGGTTGAGGTGTGACCCCTTAGGCTAGGTTGAGGAGTAGGCTAGGTTGAGGAGTGATCCCTTAGGCTAGGTTGAGGAGTAGGCTAGGTTGAGGAGTGATCCCTTAGGCTAGGTTGAGGAGTGATCCCTTAGGCTAGGTTGAGGTGTGACCCCTTAGGCTAGGTTGGGGTGTGACCCCTTAGGCTAGGTTGAGGTGTGACCCCTTAGGCTAGGTTGAGGAGTGACCCCTTAGGCTAGGTTGAGGTGTGACCCCTTAGGCTAGGTTGAGGAGTGATCCCTTAGGCTAGGTTGAGGAGTGATCCCTTAGGCTAGGTTGAGGAGTGATCCCTTAGGCTAGGTTGAGGAGTGATCCCTTAGGCTAGGTTGAGGAGTGATCCCTTAGGCTAGGTTGAGGAGTGATCCCTTAGGCTAGGTTGAGGAGTGACCCCTTAGGCTAGGTTGAGGTGTGACCCCTTAGGCTAGGTTGAAGAGTAGGCTAGGTTGAGGAGTGACCCCTTAGGCTAGGTTGAGGTGTGACCCCTTAGGCTAGGTTGACCCCTTAGGCTAGGTTGAGGTGTGATCCCTTAGGCTAGGTTGAGGAGTGACCCCTTAGGCTAGGTTGAGGTGTGACCCCTTAGGCTAGGTTGACCCCTTAGGCTAGGTTGAGGTGTGATCCCTTAGGCTAGGTTGAGGAGTGACCCCTTAGGCTAGGTTGAGGAGTGACCACTTAGGCTAGGTTGAGGTGTGACCCCTTAGGCTAGGTTGAGGAGTGACCCCTTAGGCTAGGTTGAGGAGTGATCCCTTAGGCTAGGTTGAGGAGTAGGCTAGGTTGAGGAGTGATCCCTTAGGCTAGGTTGAGGAGTGATCCCTTAGGCTAGGTTGAGGAGTGATCCCTTAGGCTAGGTTGAGGTGTGACCCCTTAGGCTAGGTTGACCCCTTAGGCTAGGTTGAGGTGTGATCCCTTAGGCTAGGTTGAGGAGTGACCCCTTAGGCTAGGTTGAGGTGTGACCCCTTAGGCTAGGTTGACCCCTTAAGCTAGGTTGAGGAGTGATCCCTTAGGCTAGGTTGAGGAGTAGGCTAGGTTGAGGAGTGATCCCTTAGGCTAGGTTGAGGAGTGATCCCTTAGGCTAGGTTGAGGAGTGATCCCTTAGGCTAGGTTGAGGTGTGATCCCTTAGGCTAGGTTGAGGTGTGATCCCTTAGGCTAGGTTGAGGTGTGATCCCTTAGGCTAGGTTGAGGTGTGATCCCTTAGGCTAGGTTGAGGAGTGACCCCTTAGGCTAGGTTGAGGTGTGACCCCTTAGGCTAGGTTGACCCCTTAGGCTAGGTTGAGGTGTGATCCCTTAGGCTAGGTTGAGGTGTGATCCCTTAGGCTAGGTTGAGGAGTGACCCCTTAGGCTAGGTTGAGGAGTGACCCCTTAGGCTAGGTTGAGGAGTGATCCCTTAGGCTAGGTTGAGGAGTGATCCCTTAGGCTAGGTTGAGGAGTGATCCCTTAGGCTAGGTTGAGGAGTGATCCCTTAGGCTAGGTTGAGGAGTGACCCCTTAGGCTAGGTTGAGGTGTGACCCCTTAGGCTAGGTTGACCCCTTAGGCTAGGTTGAGGTGTGATCCCTTAGGCTAGGTTGAGGAGTGACCCCTTAGGCTAGGTTGAGGTGTGACCCCTTAGGCTAGGTTGACCCCTTAGGCTAGGTTGAGGAGTGATCCCTTAGGCTAGGTTGAGGAGTAGGCTAGGTTGAGGAGTGATCCCTTAGGCTAGGTTGAGGAGTGATCCCTTAGGCTAGGTTGAGGAGTGATCCCTTAGGCTAGGTTGAGGAGTGATCCCTTAGGCTAGGTTAGGCTAGGTTGAGGTGTGATCCCTTAGGCTAGGTTGAGGTGTGATCCCTTAGGCTAGGTTGAGGAGTGATCCCTTAGGCTAGGTTGAGGAGTGACCCCTTAGGCTAGGTTGACCCCTTAGGCTAGGTTGAGGAGTGACCCCTTAGGCTAGGTTGAGGAGTGACCCCTTAGGCTAGGTTGAGGTGTGACCCCTTAGTCTAGGTTGACCCCTTAGGCTAGGTTGAGGTGTGATCCCTTAGGCTAGGTTGAGGAGTGACCCCTTAGGCTAGGTTGAGGTGTGACCCCTTAGGCTAGGTTGACCCCTTAGGCTAGGTTGAGGAGTGATCCCTTAGGCTAGGTTGAGGTGTGACCCCTTAGGCTAGGTTGACCCCTTAGGCTAGGTTGAGGTGTGATCCCTTAGGCTAGGTTGAGGAGTGACCCCTTAGGCTAGGTTGAGGAGTGATCCCTTAGGCTAGGTTGAGGAGTGATCCCTTAGGCTAGGTTGAGGAGTGACCCCTTAGGCTAGGTTGAGGTGTGACCCCTTAGGCTAGGTTGACCCCTTAGGCTAGGTTGAGGTGTGATCCCTTAGGCTAGGTTGAGGAGTGACCCCTTAGGCTAGGTTGAGGAGTGATCCCTTAGGCTAGGTTGAGGAGTGATCCCTTAGGCTAGGTTGAGGTGTGACCCCTTAGGCTAGGTTGAGGAGTAGGCTAGGTTGAGGAGTGATCCCTTAGGCTAGGTTGAGGAGTAGGCTAGGTTGAGGAGTGATCCCTTAGGCTAGGTTGAGGAGTGATCCCTTAGGCTAGGTTGAGGTGTGACCCCTTAGGCTAGGTTGAGGTGTGACCCCTTAGGCTAGGTTGAGGTGTGACCCTTAGGCTAGGTTGAGGAGTGACCCCTTAGGCTAGGTTGAGGTGTGACCCCTTAGGCTAGGTTGAGGAGTGATCCCTTAGGCTAGGTTGAGGAGTGATCCCTTAGGCTAGGTTGAGGAGTGATCCCTTAGGCTAGGTTGAGGAGTGATCCCTTAGGCTAGGTTGAGGAGTGATCCCTTAGGCTAGGTTGAGGAGTGATCCCTTAGGCTAGGTTGAGGAGTGACCCCTTAGGCTAGGTTGAGGTGTGACCCCTTAGGCTAGGTTGAAGAGTAGGCTAGGTTGAGGAGTGACCCCTTAGGCTAGGTTGAGGTGTGACCCCTTAGGCTAGGTTGACCCCTTAGGCTAGGTTGAGGTGTGATCCCTTAGGCTAGGTTGAGGAGTGACCCCTTAGGCTAGGTTGAGGTGTGACCCCTTAGGCTAGGTTGACCCCTTAGGCTAGGTTGAGGTGTGATCCCTTAGGCTAGGTTGAGGAGTGACCCCTTAGGCTAGGTTGAGGAGTGACCCCTTAGGCTAGGTTGAGGTGTGACCCCTTAGGCTAGGTTGAGGAGTGACCCCTTAGGCTAGGTTGAGGAGTGATCCCTTAGGCTAGGTTGAGGAGTGATCCCTTAGGCTAGGTTGAGGAGTGATCCCTTAGGCTAGGTTGAGGAGTGATCCCTTAGGCTAGGTTGAGGGTGATCCCTTAGGCTAGGTTGAGGTGTGATCCCTTAGGCTAGGTTGAGGTGTGATCCCTTAGGCTAGGTTGAGGTGTGATCCCTTAGGCTAGGTTGAGGAGTGATCCCTTAGGCTAGGTTGAGGAGTGACCCCTTAGGCTAGGTTGAGGAGTGACCCCTTAGGCTAGGTTGAGGTGTGACCCCTTAGGCTAGGTTTACCCCTTAGGCTAGGTTGAGGTGTGATCCCTTAGGCTAGGTTGAGGAGTGACCCCTTAGTCTAGGTTGACCCCTTAGGCTAGGTTGAGGTGTGATCCCTTAGGCTAGGTTGAGGAGTGACCCCTTAGGCTAGGTTGAGGTGTGACCCCTTAGGCTAGGTTGACCCCTTAGGCTAGGTTGAGGAGTGATCCCTTAGGCTAGGTTGAGGAGTAGGCTAGGTTGAGGTGTGATCCCTTAGGCTAGGTTGAGGAGTGACCCCTTAGGCTAGGTTGAGGTGTGACCCTTAGGCTAGGTTGACCCCTTAGGCTAGGTTGAGGTGTGATCCCTTAGGCTAGGTTGAGGAGTGACCCCTTAGGCTAGGTTGAGGAGTGATCCCTTAGGCTAGGTTGAGGAGTGATCCCTTAGGCTAGGTTGAGGTGTGACCCCTTAGGCTAGGTTGAGGAGTAGGCTAGGTTGAGGAGTGATCCCTTAGGCTAGGTTGAGGAGTAGGCTAGGTTGAGGAGTGATCCCTTAGGCTAGGTTGAGGAGTGATCCCTTAGGCTAGGTTGAGGTGTGACCCCTTAGGCTAGGTTGAGGTGTGACCCCTTAGGCTAGGTTGAGGTGTGACCCCTTAGGCTAGGTTGAGGAGTGACCCCTTAGGCTAGGTTGAGGAGTGACCCCTTAGGCTAGGTTGAGGAGTGACCCCTTAGGCTAGGTTGAGGAGTGATCCCTTAGGCTAGGTTGAGGAGTGATCCCTTAGGCTAGGTTGAGGAGTGATCCCTTAGGCTAGGTTGAGGAGTGATCCCTTAGGCTAGGTTGAGGAGTGATCCCTTAGGCTAGGTTGAGGAGTGATCCCTTAGGCTAGGTTGAGGAGTGACCCCTTAGGCTAGGTTGAGGTGTGACCCCTTAGGCTAGGTTGAAGAGTAGGCTAGGTTGAGGAGTGACCCCTTAGGCTAGGTTGAGGTGTGACCCCTTAGGCTAGGTTGACCCCTTAGGCTAGGTTGAGGTGTGATCCCTTAGGCTAGGTTGAGGAGTGACCCCTTAGGCTAGGTTGAGGTGTGACCCTTAGGCTAGGTTGACCCCTTAGGAGGTTGAGGTGTGATCCCTTAGGCTAGGTTGAGGAGTGACCCCTTAGGCTAGGTTGAGGAGTGACCCCTTAGGCTAGGTTGAGGTGTGACCCCTTAGGCTAGGTTGAGGAGTGACCCCTTAGGCTAGGTTGAGGAGTGATCCCTAGGCTAGGTTGAGGAGTAGGCTAGGTTGAGGAGTGATCCCTAGGCTAGGCTAGGTTGAGGAGTGATCCCTTAGGCTAGGTTGAGGAGTGATCCCTTAGGCTAGGTTGAGGAGTGATCCTTAGGCTAGGTTGAGGTGTGATCCCTTAGGCTAGGTTGAGGTGTGATCCCTTAGGCTAGGTTGAGGTGTGATCCCTTAGGCTAGGTTGAGGAGTGATCCCTTAGGCTAGGTTGAGGAGTGACCCCTTAGGCTAGGTTGAGGAGTGACCCCTTAGGCTAGGTTGAGGTGTGACCCCTTAGGCTAGGTTGACCCCTTAGGCTAGGTTGAGGTGTGATCCCTTAGGCTAGGTTGAGGAGTGACCCCTAGGCTAGGTTGAGGTGTGACCCCTTAGGCTAGGTTGACCCCTTAGGCTAGGTTGAGGAGTGATCCCTTAGGCTAGGTTGAGGAGTAGGCTAGGTTGAGGTGTGATCCCTTAGGCTAGGTTGAGAGTGACCCCTTAGGCTAGGTTGAGGTGTGACCCCTTAGGCTAGGTTGACCCCTTAGGCTAGGTTGAGGTGTGATCCCTTAGGCTAGGTTGAGGAGTGACCCCTTAGGCTAGGTTGAGGAGTGACCCCTTAGGCTAGGTTGAGGAGTGATCCCTTAGGCTAGGTTGAGGAGTGATCCCTTAGGCTAGGTTGAGGAGTGATCCCTTAGGCTAGGTTGAGGAGTGATCCCTTAGGCTAGGTTGAGGAGTGATCCCTTAGGCTAGGTTGAGGAGTGATCCCTTAGGCTAGGTTGAGGAGTGACCCCTTAGGCTAGGTTGAAGAGTAGGCTAGGTTGAGGAGTGACCCCTTAGGCTAGGTTGAGGAGTGACCCCTTAGGCTAGGTTGAGGAGTGACCCCTTAGGCTAGGTTGAGGAGTGACCCCTTAGGCTAGGTTGAGGTGTGACCCCTTAGGCTAGGTTGACCCCTTAGGCTAGGTTGAGGTGTGATCCCTTAGGCTAGGTTGAGGAGTGACCCCTTAGGCTAGGTTGAGGTGTGACCCCTTAGGCTAGGTTGACCCCTTAGGCTAGGTTGAGGTGTGATCCCTTAGGCTAGGTTGAGGAGTGACCCCTTAGGCTAGGTTGAGGTGTGACCCCTTAGGCTAGGTTGACCCCTTAGGCTAGGTTGAGGAGTGATCCCTTAGGCTAGGTTGAGGAGTAGGCTAGGTTGAGGAGTGATCCCTTAGGCTAGGTTGAGGAGTGATCCCTTAGGCTAGGTTGAGGAGTGATCCCTTAGGCTAGGTTGAGGTGTGATCCCTTAGGCTAGGTTGAGGTGTGATCCCTTAGGCTAGGTTGAGGAGTGATCCCTTAGGCTAGGTTGAGGAGTGACCCCTTAGGCTAGGTTGACCCCTTAGGCTAGGTTGAGGTGTGATCCCTTAGGCTAGGTTGAGGAGTGACCCCTTAGGCTAGGTTGAGGTGTGACCCCTTAGGCTAGGTTGACCCCTTAGGCTAGGTTGAGGAGTGATCCTTAGGCTAGGTTGAGGAGTAGGCTAGGTTGAGGTGTGATCCCTTAGGCTAGGTTGAGGAGTGACCCCTTAGGCTAGGTTGAGGTGTGACCCTTAGGCTAGGTTGACCCCTTAGGCTAGATTGAGGTGTGATCCCTTAGGCTAGGTTGAGGAGTGACCCCTTAGGCTAGGTTGAGGAGTGATCCCTTAGGCTAGGTTGAGGAGTGATCCCTTAGGCTAGGTTGAGGTGTGACCCCTTAGGCTAGGTTGAGGAGTAGGCTAGGTTGAGGAGTAGGCTAGGTTGAGGAGTAGGCTAGGTTGAGGAGTAGGCTAGGTTGAGGAGTGATCCCTTAGGCTAGGTTGAGGTGTGACCCCTTAGGCTAGGTTGAGGAGTAGGCTAGGTTGAGGAGTGATCCCTTAGGCTAGGTTGAGGAGTAGGCTAGGTTGAGGAGTGATCCCTTAGGCTAGGTTGAGGAGTGATCCCTTAGGCTAGGTTGAGGTGTGACCCCTTAGGCTAGGTTGAGGTGTGACCCCTTAGGCTAGGTTGAGGTGTGACCCCTTAGGCTAGGTTGAGGAGTGACCCCTTAGGCTAGGTTGAGGTGTGACCCCTTAGGCTAGGTTGAGGAGTGATCCCTTAGGCTAGGTTGAGGAGTGATCCCTTAGGCTAGGTTGAGGAGTGATCCCTTAGGCTAGGTTGAGGAGTGATCCCTTAGGCTAGGTTGAGGAGTGATCCCTTAGGCTAGGTTGAGGAGTGATCCCTTAGGCTAGGTTGAGGAGTGACCCCTTAGGCTAGGTTGAGGTGTGACCCCTTAGGCTAGGTTGAAGAGTAGGCTAGGTTGAGGAGTGACCCCTTAGGCTAGGTTGAGGTGTGACCCCTTAGGCTAGGTTGACCCCTTAGGCTAGGTTGAGGTGTGATCCCTTAGGCTAGGTTGAGGAGTGACCCCTTAGGCTAGGTTGAGGTGTGACCCCTTAGGCTAGGTTGACCCCTTAGGCTAGGTTGAGGTGTGATCCCTTAGGCTAGGTTGAGGAGTGACCCCTTAGGCTAGGTTGAGGAGTGACCCCTTAGGCTAGGTTGAGGTGTGACCCCTTAGGCTAGGTTGAGGAGTGACCCCTTAGGCTAGGTTGAGGAGTGATCCCTTAGGCTAGGTTGAGGAGTAGGCTAGGTTGAGGAGTGATCCCTTAGGCTAGGTTGAGGAGTGATCCCTTAGGCTAGGTTGAGGAGTGATCCCTTAGGCTAGGTTGAGGAGTGATCCCTTAGGCTAGGTTGAGGTGTGATCCCTTAGGCTAGGTTGAGGTGTGATCCCTTAGGCTAGGTTGAGGTGTGATCCCTTAGGCTAGGTTGAGGAGTGATCCCTTAGGCTAGGTTGAGGAGTGACCCCTTAGGCTAGGTTGAGGAGTGACCCCTTAGGCTAGGTTGAGGTGTGACCCCTTAGGCTAGGTTTACCCCTTAGGCTAGGTTGAGGTGTGATCCCTTAGGCTAGGTTGAGGAGTGACCCCTTAGTCTAGGTTGACCCCTTAGGCTAGGTTGAGGTGTGATCCCTTAGGCTAGGTTGAGGAGTGACCCCTTAGGCTAGGTTGAGGTGTGACCCCTTAGGCTAGGTTGACCCCTTAGGCTAGGTTGAGGAGTGATCCCTTAGGCTAGGTTGAGGAGTAGGCTAGGTTGAGGTGTGATCCCTTAGGCTAGGTTGAGGAGTGACCCCTTAGGCTAGGTTGAGGTGTGACCCCTTAGGCTAGGTTGACCCCTTAGGCTAGGTTGAGGTGTGATCCCTTAGGCTAGGTTGAGGAGTGACCCCTTAGGCTAGGTTGAGGAGTGATCCCTTAGGCTAGGTTGAGGAGTGATCCCTTAGGCTAGGTTGAGGTGTGACCCCTTAGGCTAGGTTGAGGAGTAGGCTAGGTTGAGGAGTGATCCCTTAGGCTAGGTTGAGGAGTAGGCTAGGTTGAGGAGTGATCCCTTAGGCTAGGTTGAGGAGTGATCCCTTAGGCTAGGTTGAGGTGTGACCCCTTAGGCTAGGTTGAGGTGTGACCCCTTAGGCTAGGTTGAGGTGTGACCCCTTAGGCTAGGTTGAGGAGTGACCCCTTAGGCTAGGTTGAGGAGTGACCCCTTAGGCTAGGTTGAGGAGTGACCCCTTAGGCTAGGTTGAGGAGTGATCCCTTAGGCTAGGTTGAGGAGTGATCCCTTAGGCTAGGTTGAGGAGTGATCCCTTAGGCTAGGTTGAGGAGTGATCCCTTAGGCTAGGTTGAGGAGTGATCCCTTAGGCTAGGTTGAGGAGTGATCCCTTAGGCTAGGTTGAGGAGTGACCCTTAGGCTAGGTTGAGTGTGACCCCTTAGGCTAGGTTGAAGAGTAGGCTAGGTTGAGGAGTGACCCCTTAGGCTAGGTTGAGGTGTGACCCCTTAGGCTAGGTTGACCCCTTAGGCTAGGTTGAGGTGTGATCCCTTAGGCTAGGTTGAGGAGTGACCCCTTAGGCTAGGTTGAGGTGTGACCCCTTAGGCTAGGTTGACCCCTTAGGCTAGGTTGAGGTGTGATCCCTTAGGCTAGGTTGAGGAGTGACCCCTTAGGCTAGGTTGAGGAGTGACCCCTTAGGCTAGGTTGAGGTGTGACCCCTTAGGCTAGGTTGAGGAGTGACCCCTTAGGCTAGGTTGAGGAGTGATCCCTTAGGCTAGGTTGAGGAGTAGGCTAGGTTGAGGAGTGATCCCTTAGGCTAGGTTGAGGAGTGATCCCTTAGGCTAGGTTGAGGAGTGATCCCTTAGGCTAGGTTGAGGAGTGATCCCTTAGGCTAGGTTGAGGTGTGATCCCTTAGGCTAGGTTGAGGTGTGATCCCTTAGGCTAGGTTGAGGTGTGATCCCTTAGGCTAGGTTGAGGAGTGATCCCTTAGGCTAGGTTGAGGAGTGATCCCTTAGGCTAGGTTGAGGTGTGACCCCTTAGGCTAGGTTGAGGAGTAGGCTAGGTTGAGGAGTGATCCCTTAGGCTAGGTTGAGGAGTAGGCTAGGTTGAGGAGTGATCCCTTAGGCTAGGTTGAGGAGTGATCCCTTAGGCTAGGTTGAGGTGTGACCCCTTAGGCTAGGTTGAGGAGTAGGCTAGGTTGAGGAGTGATCCCTTAGGCTAGGTTGAGGAGTAGGCTAGGTTGAGGAGTGATCCCTTAGGCTAGGTTGAGGAGTGATCCCTTAGGCTAGGTTGAGGTGTGACCCCTTAGGCTAGGTTGAGGTGTGACCCCTTAGGCTAGGTTGAGGTGTGACCCCTTAGGCTAGGTTGAGGAGTGACCCCTTAGGCTAGGTTGAGGTGTGACCCCTTAGGCTAGGTTGAGGAGTGATCCCTTAGGCTAGGTTGAGGAGTGATCCCTTAGGCTAGGTTGAGGAGTGATCCCTTAGGCTAGGTTGAGGAGTGATCCCTTAGGCTAGGTTGAGGAGTGATCCCTTAGGCTAGGTTGAGGAGTGATCCCTTAGGCTAGGTTGAGGAGTGACCCTTAGGCTAGGTTGAGGTGTGACCCCTTAGGCTAGGTTGAAGAGTAGGCTAGGTTGAGGAGTGACCCCTTAGGCTAGGTTGAGGTGTGACCCCTTAGGCTAGGTTGACCCTTAGGCTAGGT
Organism: Oncorhynchus gorbuscha; assembly: GCF_021184085.1. Classification (NCBI taxonomy): domain Eukaryota; kingdom Metazoa; phylum Chordata; class Actinopteri; order Salmoniformes; family Salmonidae; genus Oncorhynchus; species Oncorhynchus gorbuscha. The sequence goes on along the minus strand of NC_060187.1, from coordinate 506,366 downwards.
TGAGGTGTGATCCCTTAGGCTAGGTTGAGGAGTGACCCCTTAGGCTAGGTTGAGGTGTGACCCTTAGGCTAGGTTGACCCCTTAGGCTAGGTTGAGGTGTGATCCCTTAGGCTAGGTTGAGGAGTGACCCCTTAGGCTAGGTTGAGGAGTGACCCCTTAGGCTAGGTTGAGGTGTGACCCCTTAGGCTAGGTTGAGGAGTGACCCCTTAGGCTAGGTTGAGGAGTGATCCCTTAGGCTAGGTTGAGGAGTAGGCTAGGTTGAGGAGTGATCCCTTAGGCTAGGTTGAGGAGTGATCCCTTAGGCTAGGTTGAGGAGTGATCCCTTAGGCTAGGTTGAGGAGTGATCCCTTAGGCTAGGTTGAGGTGTGATCCCTTAGGCTAGGTTGAGGTGTGATCCCTTAGGCTAGGTTGAGGTGTGATCCCTTAGGCTAGGTTGAGGAGTGATCCCTTAGGCTAGGTTGAGGAGTGACCCCTTAGGCTAGGTTGAGGAGTGACCCCTTAGGCTAGGTTGAGGTGTGACCCCTTAGGCTAGGTTTACCCCTTAGGCTAGGTTGAGGTGTGATCCCTTAGGCTAGGTTGAGGAGTGACCCCTTAGTCTAGGTTGACCCCTTAGGCTAGGTTGAGGTGTGATCCCTTAGGCTAGGTTGAGGAGTGACCCCTTAGGCTAGGTTGAGGTGTGACCCCTTAGGCTAGGTTGACCCCTTAGGCTAGGTTGAGGAGTGATCCCTTAGGCTAGGTTGAGGAGTAGGCTAGGTTGAGGTGTGATCCCTTAGGCTAGGTTGAGGAGTGACCCCTTAGGCTAGGTTGAGGTGTGACCCCTTAGGCTAGGTTGACCCCTTAGGCTAGGTTGAGGTGTGATCCCTTAGGGCTAGGTTGAGGAGTGACCCCTTAGGCTAGGTTGAGGAGTGATCCCTTAGGCTAGGTTGAGGAGTGATCCCTTAGGCTAGGTTGAGGTGTGACCCCTTAGGCTAGGTTGAGGAGTAGGCTAGGTTGAGGAGTGATCCCTTAGGCTAGGTTGAGGAGTAGGCTAGGTTGAGGAGTGATCCCTTAGGCTAGGTTGAGGAGTGATCCCTTAGGCTAGGTTGAGGTGTGACCCCTTAGGCTAGGTTGAGGTGTGACCCCTTAGGCTAGGTTGAGGTGTGACCCCTTAGGCTAGGTTGAGGAGTGACCCCTTAGGCTAGGTTGAGGAGTGACCCCTTAGGCTAGGTTGAGGAGTGACCCCTTAGGCTAGGTTGAGGAGTGATCCCTTAGGCTAGGTTGAGGAGTGATCCCTTAGGCTAGGTTGAGGAGTGATCCCTTAGGCTAGGTTGAGGAGTGATCCCTTAGGCTAGGTTGAGGAGTGATCCCTTAGGCTAGGTTGAGGAGTGATCCCTTAGGCTAGGTTGAGGAGTGACCCCTTAGGCTAGGTTGAGGTGTGACCCCTTAGGCTAGGTTGAAGAGTAGGCTAGGTTGAGGAGTGACCCCTTAGGCTAGGTTGAGGTGTGACCCCTTAGGCTAGGTTGACCCCTTAGGCTAGGTTGAGGTGTGATCCCTTAGGCTAGGTTGAGGAGTGACCCCTTAGGCTAGGTTGAGGTGTGACCCCTTAGGCTAGGTTGACCCCTTAGGCTAGGTTGAGGTGTGATCCCTTAGGCTAGGTTGAGGAGTGACCCCTTAGGCTAGGTTGAGGAGTGACCCCTTAGGCTAGGTTGAGGTGTGACCCCTTAGGCTAGGTTGAGGAGTGACCCCTTAGGCTAGGTTGAGGAGTGATCCCTTAGGCTAGGTTGAGGAGTAGGCTAGGTTGAGGAGTGATCCCTTAGGCTAGGTTGAGGAGTGATCCCTTAGGCTAGGTTGAGGAGTGATCCCTTAGGCTAGGTTGAGGAGTGATCCCTTAGGCTAGGTTGAGGTGTGATCCCTTAGGCTAGGTTGAGGTGTGATCCCTTAGGCTAGGTTGAGGTGTGATCCCTTAGGCTAGGTTGAGGAGTGATCCCTTAGGCTAGGTTGAGGAGTGACCCCTTAGGCTAGGTTGAGGAGTGACCCCTTAGGCTAGGTTGAGGTGTGACCCCTTAGGCTAGGTTGACCCCTTAGGCTAGGTTGAGGTGTGATCCCTTAGGCTAGGTTGAGGAGTGACCCCTTAGGCTAGGTTGAGGTGTGACCCCTTAGGCTAGGTTGACCCCTTAGGCTAGGTTGAGGAGTGATCCCTTAGGCTAGGTTGAGGAGTAGGCTAGGTTGAGGTGTGATCCCTTAGGCTAGGTTGAGGAGTGACCCCTTAGGCTAGGTTGAGGTGTGACCCCTTAGGCTAGGTTGACCCCTTAGGCTAGGTTGAGGTGTGATCCCTTAGGCTAGGTTGAGGAGTGACCCCTTAGGCTAGGTTGAGGAGTGATCCCTTAGGCTAGGTTGAGGAGTGATCCCTTAGGCTAGGTTGAGGAGTGATCCCTTAGGCTAGGTTGAGGAGTGATCCCTTAGGCTAGGTTGAGGAGTGATCCCTTAGGCTAGGTTGAGGAGTGATCCCTTAGGCTAGGTTGAGGAGTGATCCCTTAGGCTAGGTTGAGGAGTGACCCCTTAGGCTAGGTTGAAGAGTAGGCTAGGTTGAGGAGTGACCCCTTAGGCTAGGTTGAGGAGTGACCCCTTAGGCTAGGTTGAGGAGTGACCCCTTAGGCTAGGTTGAGGAGTGACCCCTTAGGCTAGGTTGAGGTGTGACCCCTTAGGCTAGGTTGACCCCTTAGGCTAGGTTGAGGTGTGATCCCTTAGGCTAGGTTGAGTGACCCTTAGGCTAGGTTGAGGTGTGACCCCTTAGGCTAGGTTGACCCTTAGGCTAGGTTGAGGTGTGATCCCTTAGGCTAGGTTGAGGAGTGACCCCTTAGGCTAGGTTGAGGTGTGACCCCTTAGGCTAGGTTGACCCCTTAGGCTAGGTTGAGGAGTGATCCCTTAGGCTAGGTTGAGGAGTAGGCTAGGTTGAGGAGTGATCCCTTAGGCTAGGTTGAGGAGTGATCCCTTAGGCTAGGTTGAGGAGTGATCCCTTAGGCTAGGTTGAGGTGTGATCCCTTAGGCTAGGTTGAGGTGTGATCCCTTAGGCTAGGTTGAGGAGTGATCCCTTAGGCTAGGTTGAGGAGTGACCCTTAGGCTAGGTTGACCCCTTAGGCTAGGTTGAGGTGTGATCCCTTAGGCTAGGTTGAGGAGTGACCCCTTAGGCTAGGTTGAGGTGTGACCCCTTAGGCTAGGTTGACCCTTAGGCTAGGTTGAGGAGTGATCCCTTAGGCTAGTTGAGGAGTAGGCTAGGTTGAGGTGTGATCCCTTAGGCCAGGTTGAGGAGTGACCCCTTAGGCTAGGTTGAGGTGTGACCCCTTAGGCTAGGTTGACCCCTTAGGCTAGATTGAGGTGTGATCCCTTAGGCTAGGTTGAGGAGTGACCCCTTAGGCTAGGCTGAGGAGTGATCCCTTAGGCTAGGTTGAGGAGTGATCCCTTAGGCTAGGTTGAGGTGTGACCCCTTAGGCTAGGTTGAGGAGTAGGCTAGGTTGAGGAGTGATCCCTTAGGCTAGGTTGAGGAGTAGGCTAGGTTGAGGAGTGATCCCTTAGGCCAGGTTGAGGAGTGATCCCTTAGGCTAGGTTGAGGTGTGACCCCTTAGGCTAGGTTGAGGTGTGACCCCTTAGGCTAGGTTGAGGAGTGACCCCTTAGGCTAGGTTGAGGAGTGACCCTTAGGCTAGGTTGAGGTGTGACCCCTTAGGCTAGGTTGAGGAGTGATCCCTTAGGCTAGGTTGAGGAGTGATCCCTTAGGCTAGGTTGAGGAGTGATCCCTTAGGCTAGGTTGAGGAGTGATCCCTTAGGCTAGGTTGAGGAGTGATCCCTTAGGCTAGGTTGAGGAGTGATCCCTTAGGCTAGGTTGAGGAGTGACCCCTTAGGCTAGGTTGAGGTGTAACCCCTTAGGCTAGGTTGAAGAGTAGGCTAGGTTGAGGAGTGACCCCTTAGGCTAGGTTGAGGTGTGACCCCTTAGGCTAGGTTGACCCCTTAGGCTAGGTTGAGGTGTGATCCCTTAGGCTAGGTTGAGGAGTGACCCCTTAGGCTAGGTTGAGGTGTGACCCCTTAGGCTAGGTTGACCCCTTAGGCTAGGTTGAGGTGTGATCCCTTAGGCTAGGTTGAGGAGTGACCCCTTAGGCTATGTTGACCCCTTAGGCTAGGTTGAGGAGTGATCCCTTAGGCTAGGTTGAGGAGTAGGCTAGGTTGAGGTGTGACCCCTTAGGCTAGGTTGACCCCTTAGGCTAGGTTGAGGTGTGATCCCTTAGGCTAGGTTGAGGAGTGACCCCTTAGGCTAGGTTGAGGTGTGACCCCTTAGGCTAGGTTGACCCCTTAGGCTAGGTTGAGGAGTGATCCCTTAGGCTAGGTTGAGGAGTGACCCCTTAGGCTAGGTTGAGGTGTGACCCCTTAGGCTAGGTTGAGGTGTGACCCCTTAGGCTAGGTTGAGGAGTGATCCCTTAGGCTAGGTTGAGGAGTGATCCCTTAGGCTAGGTTGAGGAGTGATCCCTTAGGCTAGGTTGAGGAGTGATCCCTTAGGCTAGGTTGAGGAGTGATCCCTTAGGCTAGGTTGAGGAGTGATCCCTTAGGCTAGGTTGAGGAGTGACCCCTTAGGCTAGGTTGAGGTGTAACCCCTTAGGCTAGGTTGAAGAGTAGGCTAGGTTGAGGAGTGACCCCTTAGGCTAGGTTGAGGTGTGACCCCTTAGGCTAGGTTGACCCCTTAGGCTAGGTTGAGGTGTGATCCCTTAGGCTAGGTTGAGGAGTGACCCCTTAGGCTAGGTTGAGGTGTGACCCCTTAGGCTAGGTTGACCCCTTAGGCTAGGTTGAGGTGTGATCCCTTAGGCTAGGTTGAGGAGTGACCCCTTAGGCTATGTTGACCCCTTAGGCTAGGTTGAGGAGTGATCCCTTAGGCTAGGTTGAGGAGTAGGCTAGGTTGAGGAGTGATCCCTTAGGCTAGGTTGAGGAGTGATCCCTTAGGCTAGGTTGAGGAGTGATCCCTTAGGCTAGGTTGAGGTGTGATCCCTTAGGCTAGGTTGAGGTGTGATCCCTTAGGCTAGGTTGAGGTGTGATCCCTTAGGCTAGGTTGAGGAGTGATCCCTTAGGCTAGGTTGAGGAGTGACCCCTTAGGCTAGGTTGACCCCTTAGGCTAGGTTGAGGAGTGACCCCTTAGGCTAGGTTGAGGTGTGACCCCTTAGGCTAGGTTGACCCCTTAGGCTAGGTTGAGGTGTGATCCCTTAGGCTAGGTTGAGGAGTGACCCCTTAGGCTAGGTTGAGGTGTGACCCCTTAGGCTAGGTTGACCCCTTAGGCTAGGTTGAGGAGTGATCCCTTAGGCTAGGTTGAGGAGTAGGCTAGGTTGAGGTGTGATCCCTTAGGCTAGGTTGAGGAGTGACCCCTTAGGCTAGGTTGAGGTGTGACCCCTTAGGCTAGGTTGACCCCTTAGGCTAGGTTGAGGTGTGATCCCTTAGGCTAGGTTGAGGAGTGACCCTTAGGCTAGGTTGAGGAGTGATCCCTTAGGCTAGGTTGAGGAGTGATCCCTTAGGCTAGGTTGAGGAGTGATCCCTTAGGCTAGGTTGAGGAGTGATCCCTTAGGCTAGGTTGAGGAGTGATCCCTTAGGCTAGGTTGAGGTGTAATCCCTTAGACTAGGTTGAGGAGTAGGCTAGGTTGAGGAGTGATCCCTTAGGCTAGGTTGAGGAGTAGGCTAGGTTGAGGAGTGATCCCTTAGGCTAGGTTGAGGAGTGATCCCTTAGGCTAGGTTGAGGTGTGACCCCTTAGGCTAGGTTGAGGTGTGACCCCTTAGGCTAGGTTGAGGAGTGACCCTTAGGCTAGGTTGAGGTGTGACCCCTTAGGCTAGGTTGAGGAGTGATCCCTTAGGCTAGGTTGAGGAGTGATCCCTTAGGCTAGGTTGAGGAGTGATCCCTTAGGCTAGGTTGAGGAGTGATCCCTTAGGCTAGGTTGAGGAGTGATCCCTTAGGCTAGGTTGAGGTGTGACCCCTTAGGCTAGGTTGAGGTGTGACCCCTTAGGCTAGGTTGAGGAGTGACCCCTTAGGCTAGGTTGAGGTGTGACCCCTTAGGCTAGGTTGAGGAGTGATCCCTTAGGCTAGGTTGAGGAGTGACCCCTTAGGCTAGGTTGAGGTGTAACCCCTTAGGCTAGGTTGAAGAGTAGGCTAGGTTGAGGAGTGACCCCTTAGGCTAGGTTGAGGTGTGACCCCTTAGGCTAGGTTGACCCCTTAGGCTAGGTTGAGGAGTGACCCCTTAGGCTAGGTTGAGGTGTGACCCCTTAGGCTAGGTTGACCCCTTAGGCTAGGTTGAGGTGTGATCCCTTAGGCTAGGTTGAGGAGTGACCCCTTAGGCTAGGTTGAGGTGTGACCCCTTAGGCTAGGTTGACCCCTTAGGCTAGGTTGAGGAGTGATCCCTTAGGCTAGGTTGAGGAGTAGGCTAGGTTGAGGTGTGATCCCTTAGGCTAGGTTGAGGAGTGACCCCTTAGGCTAGGTTGAGGTGTGACCCCTTAGGCTAGGTTGACCCCTTAGGCTAGGTTGAGGTGTGATCCCTTAGGCTAGGTTGAGGAGTGACCCCTTAGGCTAGGTTGAGGAGTGATCCCTTAGGCTAGGTTGAGGAGTGATCCCTTAGGCTAGGTTGAGGAGTGATCCCTTAGGCTAGGTTGAGGAGTGATCCCTTAGGCTAGGTTGAGGAGTGATCCCTTAGGCTAGGTTGAGGTGTAACCCCTTAGACTAGGTTGAGGAGTAGGCTAGGTTGAGGAGTGATCCCTTAGGCTAGGTTGAGGAGTAGGCTAGGTTGAGGAGTGATCCCTTAGGCTAGGTTGAGGAGTGATCCCTTAGGCTAGGTTGAGGTGTGACCCCTTAGGCTAGGTTGAGGTGTGACCCCTTAGGCTAGGTTGAGGAGTGACCCCTTAGGCTAGGTTGAGGTGTGACCCCTTAGGCTAGGTTGAGGAGTGATCCCTTAGGCTAGGTTGAGGAGTGATCCCTTAGGCTAGGTTGAGGAGTGATCCCTTAGGCTAGGTTGAGGAGTGATCCCTTAGGCTAGGTTGAGGAGTGATCCCTTAGGCTAGGTTGAGGAGTGATCCCTTAGGCTAGGTTGAGGAGTGACCCCTTAGGCTAGGTTGAGGTGTGACCCCTTAGGCTAGGTTGAAGAGTAGGCTAGGTTGAGGAGTGACCCCTTAGGCTAGGTTGAGGAGTGACCCCTTAGGCTAGGTTGAGGAGTGACCCCTTAGGCTAGGTTGAGGAGTGACCCCTTAGGCTAGGTTGAGGAGTGACCCCTTAGGCTAGGTTGAGGAGTGACCCCTTAGGCTAGGTTGAGGAGTGACCCCTTAGGCTAGGTTGAGGAGTAGGCTAGGTTGAGGAGTAGGCTAGGTTGAGGAGTGATCCCTTAGGCTAGGTTGAGGAGTAGGCTAGGTTGAGGAGTGATCCCTTAGGCTAGGTTGAGGAGTGATCCCTTAGGCTAGGTTGAGGAGTAGGCTAGGTTGAGGAGTGATCCCTTAGGCTAGGTTGAGGAGTGATCCCTTAGGCTAGGTTGAGGAGTGTGACCCCTTAGGCTAGGTTGAGGAGTGATCCCTTAGGCTAGGTTGAGGAGTGATCCCTTAGGCTAGGTTGAGGAGTGATCCCTTAGGCTAGGTTGAGGAGTGATCCCTTAGGCTAGGTTGAGGAGTGATCCCTTAGGCTAGGTTGAGGAGTGATCCCTTAGGCTAGGTTGAGGAGTGATCCCTTAGGCTAGGTTGAGGAGTGAGTGATCCCTTAGGCTAGGTTGAGGAGTGATCCCTTAGGCTAGGTTGAGGAGTGACCCCTTAGGCTAGGTTGAGGAGTGATCCCTTAGGCTAGGTTGAGGAGTGATCCCTTAGGCTAGGTTGACCCCTTAGGCTAGGTTGAGGAGTGATCCCTTAGGCTAGGTTGAGGAGTGATCCCTTAGGCTAGGTGAGGAGTGATCCCTTAGGCTAGGTTGAGGAGTGATCCCTTAGGCTAGGTTGAGGAGTGATCCCTTAGGCTAGGTTGAGGAGTGATCCTTAGGGCTAGGTTGAGGAGTGATCCCTTAGGCTAGGTTGAGGAGTGATCCTTGAGGGTGATCCCTTAGGCTAGGTTGAGTGATCCCTTAGGCTAGGTTGAGGAGTGATCCCTTAGGCTAGGTTGAGGAGTGATCCCTTAGGCTAGGTTGAGGGTTGATCCCTTAGGCTAGGTTGAGGACTGATCCCTTAGGCTAGGTTGAGGAGTGATCCCTTAGGCTAGGTTGAGGAGTGATCCCTTAGGCTAGGTTGAGGAGTGATCCCTTAGGCTAGGTTGAGGAGTGATCCCTTAGGCTAGGTTGAGGAGTGATCCCTTAGGCTAGGTTGAGGAGTGATCCCTTAGGCTAGGTTGAGGAGTGATCCCTTAGGCTAGGTTGAGGAGTGATCCCTTAGGCTAGGTTGAGGAGTGATCCCTTAGGCTAGGTTGAGGAGTGATCCCTTAGGCTAGGTTGAGGAGTGATCCCTTAGGCTAGGTTGAGGAGTGATCCCTTAGGCTAGGTTGAGGAGTGACCCTTAGGCTAGGTTGAGGAGTGACCCCTTAGGCTAGGTTGAGGTGTGACCCCTTAGGCTAGGTTGAGGTGTGACCCCTTAGGCTAGGTTGAGGTGTGATCCCTTAGGCTAGGTTGAGGTGTGATCCCTTAGGCTAGGTTGAGGAGTGATCCCTTAGGCTAGGTTGAGGAGTGATCCCTTAGGCTAGGTTGAGGAGTGACCCCTTAGGCTAGGTTGAGGTGTGACCCCTTAGGCTAGGTTGAGGTGTGATCCCTTAGGCTAGGTTGAGGTGTGACCCCTTAGGCTAGGTTGAGGAGTGATCCCTTAGGCTAGGTTGGGAGTGATCCCTTAGGCTAGGTTGAGGAGTGATCCCTTAGGCTAGGTTGAGGTGTGACCCCTTAGGCTAGGTTGAGGTGTGATCCCTTAGGCTAGGTTGAGGTGTGATCCCTTAGGCTAGGTTGAGGTGTGATCCCTTAGGCTAGGTTGAGGTGTGACCCCTTAGGCTAGGTTGAGGAGTGACCCCTTAGGCTAGGTTTGACCCCTTAGGCTAGGTTGAGGAGTGACCCCTAGGCTAGGTTGAGGTGTGAGGAGTGACCCTTAGGCTAGGTTGAGGTGTGATCCCTTAGGCTAGGTTGAGGAGTGACCCCTTAGGCTAGGTTGAGGAGTGATCCCTTAGGCTAGGTTGAGGAGTGATCCCTTAGGCTAGGTTGAGGAGTGACCCCTTAGGCTAGGTTGAGGTGTGACCCCTTAGGCTAGGTTGACCCCTTAGGCTAGGTGTGACCCCTTAGGCTAGGTTGAGGTGTGATCCCTTAGGCTAGGTTGAGGAGATCCCTTAGGCTAGGTTGAGGAGTGATCCCCTTAGGCTAGGTTAGGAGGTGTGAGTGATCCCTTAGGCTAGGTTGAGGAGTGACCCCTTAGGCTAGGTTGAGGAGTGACCCTTAGGCTAGGTTGAGGTGTGACCCCTTAGGCTAGGTTGAAGGTGTGAGGTTGAGGAGTGACCCCTTAGGCTAGGTTGAGGTGTGACCCCTTAGGCTAGGTTGACCCCTTAGGCTAGGTTGAGGTGTGATCCCTTAGGCTAGGTTGAGGTGTGACCCCTTAGGCTAGGTTGAGGTGTGACCCCTTAGGCTAGGTTGACCCCTTAGGCTAGGTTGAGGTGTGATCCCTTAGGCTAGGTTGAGGAGTGACCCCTTAGGCTAGGTTGTTGACCCCTTAGGCTAGGTTGAGGAGTGATCCCTTAGGCTAGGTTGTAGGCTGGTTCCCTTAGGCTAGGTTGAGGAGTGATCCCTTAGGCTAGGTTGAGGAGTGATCCCTTAGGCTAGGTTGAGGTGTGATCCCTTAGGCTAGGTTGAGGTGTGATCCCTTAGGCTAGGTTGAGGAGTGATCCCTTAGGCTAGGTTGAGGAGTGATCCCTTAGGCTAGGTTGAGGAGTGACCCTTAGGCTAGGTTGACCCCTTAGGCTAGGTTGAGGAGTGACCCTTAGGCTAGGTTGAGGTGTGACCCCTTAGGCTAGGTTTGACCCCTTAGGCTAGGTTGAGGTGTGATCCCTTAGGCTAGGTTGAGGAGTGACCCCTTAGGCTAGGTTGAGGTGTGACCCCCCTAGGTTGACCCCTTAGGCTAGGTTTGACCCCTTAGGCTAGGTTGAGGAGTGATCCCTTAGGCTAGGTTGAGGAGTGAGGCTTAGGCTAGGTTGAGGTGTGATCCCTTAGGCTAGGTTGAGGAGTGACCCCTTAGGCTAGGTTGAGGTGTGACCCCTTAGGCTGAGGTTGACCCCTTAGGCTAGGTTGAGGTGTGATCCCTTAGGCTAGGTTGAGGAGTGACCCCTTAGGCTAGGTTGAGGAGTGATCCCTTAGGCTAGGTTGAGGAGTGATCCCTTAGGCTAGGTTGAGGAGTGATCCCTTAGGCTAGGTTGAGGAGTGATCCCTTAGGCTAGGTTGAGGAGTGATCCCTTAGGCTAGGTTGAGGGGAGTAGGCTAGGTTGAGGAGTAGGCTAGGTTGAGGAGTGATCCCTTAGGCTAGGTTGAGGAGTAGGAGGTTCCCTTAGGCTAGGTTGAGGTGTGACCCCTTAGGCTAGGTTGAGGTGTGACCCCTTAGGCTAGGTTGAGGAGTGACCCCTTAGGCTAGGTTGAGGTGTGACCCCTTAGGCTAGGTTGAGGTGTGATCCCTTAGGCTAGGTTGAGGAGTGATCCCTTAGGCTAGGTTGAGGAGTGATCCCTTAGGCTAGGTTGAGGAGTGATCCCTTAGGCTAGGTTGAGGAGTGATCCCTTAGGCTAGGTTGAGGAGTGATCCCTTAGGCTAGGTTGAGGAGTGATCCCTTAGGCTAGGTTGAGGAGTGACCCTTAGGCTAGGTTGAGGTGTGACCCCTTAGGCTAGGTTGAGGAGTGATCCCTTAGGCTAGGTTGAGGAGTGACCCCTTAGGCTAGGTTGAGGTGTGACCCCTTAGGCTAGGTTGAAGTGATCCCTTAGGCTAGGTTGAGGAGTGACCCCTAGGCTAGGCTGAGTGACCCCTTAGGCTAGGTTGAGGAGGAGTGACCCCTTAGGCTAGGTTGAGTGAGTGACCCCTTAGGCTAGGTTGAGGAGTGATCCCTTAGGCTAGGTTGAGGAGTGATCCCTTAGGCTAGGTTGAGGTGTGACCCCTTAGGCTAGGTTGAGGTGACCCCTTAGGCTAGGTTGACCCCTTAGGCTAGGTTGAGGATCCCTTAGGCTAGGTTGAGGAGTGATCCCTTAGGCTAGGTTGAGGAGTAGGCTAGGTTGAGGAGTGATCCCTTAGGCTAGGTTGAGGAGTGATCCCTTAGGCTAGGTTGAGGAGTGACCCCTTAGGCTAGGTTGAGGTGTGATCCCTTAGGCTTAGGCTAGGTTGAGGCTAGGTGATCCCTTAGGCTAGGTTGAGGAGTGATCCCTTAGGCTAGGTTGAGGAGTGATCCCTTAGGGCTAGGTTGAGGAGTGATCCCTTAGGCTAGGTTGAGGAGTGATCCCTTAGGCTAGGTTGAGGAGTGATCCCTTAGGCTAGGTTGAGGAGTGATCCCTTAGGCTAGGTTGAGGAGTGATCCCTTAGGCTAGGTTGAGGAGTGATCCCCTAGGCTAGGTTGAGAGTGATCCCTTAGGCTAGGTTGAGGAGTGATCCCTTAGGCTAGGTTGAGGAGTGACCCCTTAGGCTAGGTGATCCCTTAGGCTAGGTTGAGGAGTGATCCCTTAGGCTAGGTTGAGGAGTGATCCCTTAGGCTAGGTTGAGGAGTGATCCCTTAGGCTAGGTTGAGGAGATCCCTTAGGCTAGGTTGAGGAGTGATCCCTTAGGCTAGGTTGAGGAGTGATCCCTTAGGCTAGGTTGAGGAGTGATCCCTTAGGCTAGGTTGAGGAGTGATCCCTTAGGCTAGGTTGAGGAGTGATCCCTTAGGCTAGGTTGAGGCTAGGTTGAGGAGTGATCCCTTAGGCTAGGTTGTTGAGGAGTGACCCCTTAGGCTAGGTTGAGGAGTGATCCCTTAGGCTAGGTTGAGGAGGTAGGCTAGGTTGAGGAGTGATCCCTTAGGCTAGGTTGAGGATCCCTTAGGCTAGGTTGAGGAGTGATCCCTTAGGCTAGGTTGAGGAGTGATCCCTTAGGCTAGGTTGAGGGTTAGGAGGTTGAGGTGATCCCTTAGGCTAGGTTGAGGAGTGATCCCTTAGGCTAGGTTGAGGGTGATCCCTTAGGCTAGGTTGAGGAGTGATCCCCTAGGTTGAGGGCTAGGGTTGAGGAGTGATCCCTTAGGCTAGGTTGAGGAGTAGGCTAGGTTGAGGAGTGATCCCTTAGGCTAGGTTGAGGAGTGATCCCTTAGGCTAGGTTTAGGCTAGGTTGAGGAGTGATCCCTTAGGCTAGGTTGAGGAGTGATCCCTTAGGCTAGGTTGAGGAGTGATCCCTTAGGCTAGGTTGAGGAGTGATCCCTTAGGCTAGGTTGAGGAGTGATCCCTTAGGCTAGGTTGAGGAGTGATCCCTTAGGCTAGGTTGAGGAGTGATCTAGGCTAGGTTGAGGAGTGATCCCTTAGGCTAGGTTGAGGAGTGATCCCTTAGGCTAGGTTGAGGAGTGATCCCTTAGGCTAGGTTGAGGAGTGATCCCTTAGGCTAGGTTGAGGAGTGATCCCTTAGGCTAGGTTGAGGAGTGATCCCTTAGGCTAGGTTGAGGAGTGACACTATGGTGCATCTGTAGAGTGCAGGAATGATGGTTGAAGACAAAGTTTCCAGTTCTGGTTATTTATTAACCAACTAAAAGGTCAGAGCACATGGGGTGGGTAGGATGAAGATATATAATGACTTGTAAGGCTGATAAGGTTGTGTGTGTTCTGGAACATTCCTGGCTGGCCAAAACTAATAACAGGAGTATTTGCAGTAGACTATATTATGGAGCTGGACAACAATACTAGGATAGGAGAATGATGGCATGCTGCAGGAGCTGCTGCAGTAAGCCAGGGCATTCATCAAACTGAGTCATGGCTCCTGCTCCAGAGTCGATACATCCATACTAGTAGTAGTCATGCCTCCAGAGTCGATACATCCATACTAGTAGTGGTCATGGCTCCAGTCTATACATCCATACTAGTAGTAGTCATGGCTCCAGTCTATACATCCATACTAGTAGTAGTCATGGCTCCAGAGTCTATACATCCATACTAGTAGTGGTCATGGCTCCAGTCTATACATCCATACTAGTAGTAGTCATGGCTCCAGTCTATACATCCATACTAGTAGTGGTCATGGCTCCAGTCTATACATCCATACTAGGGTAGTACATCCATACTATGTAGCATGGCTCCAGTCTATACATCCATACTAGTAGCAGTCATGGCTCCAGTCTATACATCCATACATGGCTCCAGAGTCTATACATCCATACTAGTAGTAGTCATGGCTCCAGAGTCGATGCATCCATACTAGTAGTAGTCATGGCTCCAGTCTACACATCCATACTAGTAGTAGTCATGGCTCCAGAGTCTATACATCCATACTAGTAGTAGTCATGGCTCCAGAGTCTATACATCCATACTAGTAGTAGTCATGGCTCCAGAGTCTATACATCCATACTAGTAGTAGTCATGGCTCCAGAGTCTATACATCCATACTAGTAGTAGTCATGGCTCCAGAGTCTATACATCCATACTAGTAGTAGTCATGGCTCCAGAGTCTATACATCCATACTAGTAGTAGTCATGGCTCCAGTAGTCTATACATCCATACTAGTAGTCAGTCATGGCTCCAGAGTCTATACATCCATACTAGTAGTAGTCATGGCTCCAGAGTCTATACATCCATACTAGTAGTAGTCATGGCTCCAGTCTATACATCCATACTAGTAGTAGTCATAGTAGTAGTCATGGCTCCAGAGTCTATACATCCATACTAGTAGTAGTCATGGCTCCAGAGTCTATACATCCATACTAGTAGTAGTCATGGCTCCAGAGTCTATACATCCATACTAGTAGTAGTCATGGCTCCAGTCTATACATCCATACTAGTAGTAGTCATGGCTCCAGAGTCTATACATCCATACTAGTAGTAGTCATGGCTCCAGAGTCTATACATCCATACTAGTAGTAGTCATGGCTCCAGAGTCTATACATCCATACTAGTAGTAGTCATGGCTCCAGAGTCTATACATCCATACTAGTAGTAGTCATGGCTCCAGAGTCTATACATCCATACCATGGCTCCATACATCCAGTAGTAGTCATGGCTCCAGTCTATACATCCATACTAGTAGTAGTCATGGCTCCAGAGTCTATACATCCATACTAGTAGTAGTCATGGCTCCAGTCTATACATCCATACTAGTAGTAGTCATGGCTCCAGAGTCTATACATCCATACTAGTAGTAGTCATGGCTCCAGAGTCGATACATCCATACTAGTAGTAGTCATGGCTCCAGTCTATACATCCATACTAGTAGTAGTCATGGCTCCAGAGTCTATACATCCATACTAGTAGTAGTCATGGCTCCAGAGTCTATACATCCATACTAGTAGTAGTCATGGCTCCAGAGTCTATACATCCATACTAGTAGTGGTCATGGCTCCAGTCTATACATCCATACTAGTAGTAGTCATAGTAGTAGTCATGGCTCCAGTCTACACATCCATACTAGTAGTAGTCATAGTAGTAGTCATGGCTCCAGTCTATACATCCATACTAGTAGTAGTCATATACATGTCATGGCTCCAGTCTATACATCCATACTAGTAGTAGTCATGGCTCCAGTCTATACATCCATACTAGTAGTAGTCATGGCTCCAGAGTCTATACATCCATACTAGTAGTAGTCATGGCTCCAGTCTATACATCCATACTAGTAGTGGTCATGGCTCCAGTCTATACATCCATACTAGTAGTAGTCATGGCTCCAGTCTATACATCCATACTAGTAGTGGTCATGGCTCCAGTCTACACATCCATACTAGTAGTAGTCATGACTCCAGAGTTTATACTCCAGAGTCTATATCTCTCCATATTTTAACTTTTTCTTGAACTGCATTGTTTAAGGGCTTGTAAGTCAGTCTTTCACTGTTAGGTCTATACATCCATACTAGTAGTAGTCATGGTTCCAGAGTCTATACATTTTTCCTTGACAAAAAAAAACAATACGATAACCGATATTTAACATTTTAGCGGCCTTTTAAACATTCTAGTACAGACAGTTAAATAGTTAACACACACACATGGACACAGCGTTCTAAGGCACTGCATCTCAGTGCAAGAGGCGTCACTACAGTCCCTGGTTCGAATCCATACTGATTGGGAGTCCCAGTGGGGAGTGCACAGTTCGCCCAGCGTCGTCCGGGCCATCATTGTAAATAAGAATTTATTCTTAACGGACTTGTATAGCTAAATTAAGGTAACACACACACACCACACTAACCAAAAAGTTATTTTGTTGGCATTTATGTATGTCCCCATTACCAGTGAAACATAATCAAAACCTATTTCTTTCACTTACTTGCTGTGCTGTTTCGTTGTTCATTTGTTCAGTCTTTTCATTCTCAACCAGGATTTCTATGGAATGCTGTTTGGGTCTTTGTGTGTCAAAGATACACATCAAATAACACTTGCATAGATACTGGAGCCAAAACAACAACATAATTTGTTTCAGTAGCTAGCTAGCTAACTATAAAGCTAGCTGTCATCTAAAATAACCCTCATTTATAAGACCGTTCTTATTTGATTCATGGTGGTCAGATGCATCTATATGAAGCTAGCCACAATAAGGATTAGCCGCAATGGTGGACTTTGCGGTTGGCCTTCAAAATAAAAGTATGGCATAATTCTGCTATTTGTATTCATTTGCATCACTGTCAATGACATATTTTTATTTTGAAGGCAAACCACAAATTCCACTATTGTGCCTAATCCTTATTGTGGCTAGCTTCACAACACATAACCCGGTCTGTTCAAGCCTCACTAGCCAGATGAAGGTTGCTGGCTGCTTATAACGTTAGCTTTGGGCAACAGGGTTAAGTAGCTGGCTGTTTATAACTTTAGCTTTGGGAAACAGGGTTAAGTAGCTGGCTGTTTATAACGTTAGCTTTGGGCAACAGGGTTAAGTAGCTGGCTAGCTATTTATTTTCATGAACTGAAGTTCAATTTCAATATGCGAGCAACAAGTGGTTACCTAGCTAATACTTACTCACAAGGATTCCTAAATCACTGCTAAGAATAATGAAAATGACTTCAGTTTCTACTGGTCATAGTTTTCAGGCTGGTTGTATTGGTGATAGCTAGCTACCCCAGAAGTTGCGGTCGAACAAATTATGCTTTATTACCAACGCGGTATTGTAAACCCATCGTTCGTGGCCAGTGTTGGCTTGTTTGCAGACTTTTTTTGTACAGCTTTGACAGTGCTACTGTATCTTTTTTGACACACAAAGACCCAAGCGGCGTTCCTTAGTATGTATGTCGTGAAGCTGATAGCAGTGACGCTATAACTGTAACTCTGGTAGGGCAACGTCTGAAAAATGGCACACTTGGTAGTGTGTACGGGTGCTGGTGCTGTACTGGTTGGCCAAACGGGAAGGATATAACCCCACCCACTTTGCCAAAGCACAGCCCCCACACCACTAGTCTCTTCTTCTTATCGGTGTCTTTTAGTAGTGGTTTCTTTGCAGCAAATGGACCATAAAGGCCTGATTCATGCAGTCTCCTCTGAACAGTTGATGTTGAGATATCTGTTACTTGAACTCTGAAGCATTTATTTGGGCTGCAATCTGAGGTGCAGTTAACTCTAATGAACTTATCCTCTTTAGCAGAGATGACTCTGGGTCTTCCTTTCCTGTGGCGGTTCTCATGAGAGCCAGTTTCATCATAGCGCTTGATGGTTTTAGCGACGGCACTTCTAGATATGTTCCACATTTACTGACCTTCATGCCTTAAAGTAATGATGAAATGTCGTTTTGCTTTGCTTATTTGAGCTGTTCTTGCCATAATATGGACTTGGTCTTTTACCAAATAGGGCTATCTTCTGTATACTTGTCACAACAGAACTGGTCCTGTGGTCCTGTGTAGCTCAGTTGGTAGAGCATGGCGCTTGTAACGCCAGGGTAGTGGGTTCGATCCCCGGGACCACCCATACGTAGAATGTATGCACACATGACTGTAAGTCGCTTTGGATAAAAGCGTCTGCTAAATGGCATATATTATTATTATATAGAACTGATTGGCTCAAACACATACATTCTTCTGTATACCACCGATTTATTTTCATTTAACTCTGCAGGTCAGTTAAGAACAAATTCTTATTTACAATGACGGCCTACCAAAAGGCAAAAGGCCTCCTGCGGGGCCTGGGATTAAAAATATAGAACAAAACACACATCACGACAAGAGAAACACCACAACACTACATAAAGAGAGACCTAAGACAACATAGCATGGCAGCAACACATGACAACATAGCATGGCAGCAACACACCATGGCAGCAGCACAACATGGAGCAGCACAAAACAGGGTACAAACATTATTGAGTACAGACAACAGCACAAAGGGCAAGGAGGTAGAGACAACAATCACGCGAAGCAGCCACAACTGTCAGCGAGTGTCCATGATTGAGTCTTTGAATGAAGAGATTGAGATAAAACCTGCAGTTTGAGTGTTTGTTGCAGCTCGTTCCAGTCGCTAGCTATAGCAAGCTGAAAAGACAAGCGACTCAGGGATGTGTGCACTTTGGGGACATTTAATAGAATGTGACTGGCAGAACAGGTGTTGTATGTGGAGGATGAGGGCTGCAGTAGATATCTCAGATAGGGGGGAGTGAGGCCTAAGAGGGTTTTATAAATAATCATCAACCAGTGGGTCTTGCGACTGGTATACAGAGATGACCAGTTTACAGAAAAGTATAGAGTGCACTGATGTGTCTTATAAGGAGCATTGGTGGCAAATCTTATGGCCGAATGGTAAAGAACATCTAGTTGCTCGAGAGCACCCTTACCTGACGATCTATAAATTACGTTTCTGTAATCTAGCATGGGTAGGATGGTCTTCTGAATCAGGGTTAGTTTGGCAGCTGGGGGTGAAAGAAGGGCGATTACTATAGAGGAAACCAAGTCTAGATTTAACTTTAGCCAGCAGCTTTGATATGTGCTGATTTGAAAAACAGTGTACCATCTAGCCATACTCCCAAGTACTTGTATGAAGTGACTAAATCAAGCTCTAAACCCTTCAGAGGTAGTAATCACACCTGTGGGGAGAAGGGCATTCTTCTTACCAAAGCACATGACCTTTGTTTTGGAGGTGTTCAGAACAAGGTTAAGGGCAGAGAAAGTTTGTTGGACACTAAGAAAGCTTTGTTGTAGAGCGTTTAATACAACATCCAGGGAGGGGCTAGCTGAGTTTAAGACTGCATATGAATGGATGAGAGAGTGGGTGAGAGAGCTTCCTACTGCCTGAGCTATGTTGTTGATGTAAATTGAGACGAGCGTGGGGCCTAGGATTGAGCCTTGGGGTACACCCTGGTGACAGGCAGTGGCTGAGATAGCAGATGTTCTGACTTTATGCTCTGCACTCTTTGAGAGCGGTAGTTAGCAAACCATGCCAAAGACTCATCAGAGACACCAATACTCCTTAACCGGTCCACAAGAATGGAATGGTCTACCATATCGAGAGACCCCAATACTCCTTAACCGGCCCACAAGAATGGAATTGTGTACCATATCGAAAGCTTTGGCCAAGTCAATTAAAATAGCAGCACAACATTGCTTAGAATCAAGGGCAATGGTGACATCATTGAGGACCTTTAAAGTTGTAGTGACACATCCATAACCTGAGCAGAAACCAGATTGCATACCAGAGAGAATACTATAGACATCAAGAAAGCCAGTCAGTTGATTATTGACAAGTTTTTCCAACACTTTTGATAAACAGGGCTAAATAGAAATAGGCCTATAACAGTTAGGATCAGCTTGATCTCCCCCTTTTAAAGAAAGGACGAATCGTGGCTGCCTTCCAAGCAGTAGGAACCTCCTCAGAGAGGAGAGTCGGGTTAAAAAGGTCAGAGAAAGGCTTGGCGATTATAGGGGCAGCAACCTTAAAGAAGAAAGGGTCTAAACCATCTGACCCAGATGTTTTTTGGGTCAAGTTTAAGGAGCCCCTTTAGCACCTTGGAGTAAGGGACTCCCTGCAGGGAGAAACTTTGTAGCAGGGCTAGGGAGGAGCATCGGGGCTAGACTCATTAGAAGGCGTGGGAGATGAGGAAATGTTGAACGGGCAAGGAGGCGTGGTTGAGTCAAATAGGAATCCTGACTTAATTAATGAAGTGGTGATTTAAAGAGCTCAGCCATGTGCTTCTTCTTATTAACAACCACATCAACTTTTAAGGGACATGCACAGCTGTGAGGAGGAGGGTTAATTCTCCAGGTCTTTAACCGTTTTCCAGAACTTCTTGGGGTTAGACCCACAGAGAGAGAACTGCTACTTAAAGTAACTAACTTTGGCCTTCCGGATAGCCTGAGTGATAAACAGGGAAAAATAGAAATAGGCCTATAACAGTTAGGATCAGCTTGATCTCCCTTTAAATTAAGGATGAACTGTGGCTGCCTTCCACAGAAACCTTAAAGATGAAAGGGTCTAAACCATCTGACTAACTAACTTGGCCTTCCGAATAGCCGGAGTACACTTATTTCTCTTTTGCTTGATCGAGAGCCAGTCAGCCTGAGTGTGTGTGCCGAGCCTTTTGCCAAATGCAATTTTTGAGGTGGAGTAACTCTGCAAGATCACAGTCGAACCAGGGGCTGAACCTGTTTTTAATTCTCATTTTCTTTATGGGGGCACGTTTGTTAACAATATCACTGAACCACTTCCGTCATCATGAAGTGCTTTGAGAGACTAGTCAAGGACCATATCACCTCCACCCTACCTGACACCCTAGACCCACTCCAATTTGCTTACCGCCCAAATAGGTCCACAGACGATGCAATCTCAACCACACTGCACACTGCCCTAACCCACCTGGACAAGAGGAATACCTATGTGAGAATGCTGTTCATCGACTACAGCTCGGCATTCAACACCATAGTACCCTCTAAGCTCGTCATCAAGCTCGAGACCCTGGGTCTCGACCCCGCCCTGTGCAACTGGGTACTGGACTTCCTGACGGGCCGCCCCCAGGTGGTGAGGGTAGGCAACAACATCTCCTCCCCGCTGATCCTCAACACGGGGGCCCCACAAGGGTGCGTTCTGAGCCCTCTCCTGTACTCCCTGTTCACCCACGACTGCGTGGCCACGCACGCCTCCAACTCAATCATCAAGTTTGCGGACGACACAACAGTGGTAGGCTTGATTACCAACAACGACGAGACGGCCTACAGGGAGGAGGTGAGGGCCCTCGGAGTGTGGTGTCAGGAAAATAACCTCACACTCAACGTCAACAAAACTAAGGAGATGATTGTGGACTTCAGGAAACAGCAGAGGGAACACCCCCTATCCACATCGATGGAACAGTAGTGGAGAGGGTAGCTAGTTTTAAGTTCCTCGGCATACACATCACAGACAAACTGAATTGGTCCACTCACACTGACAGCGTCGTGAAGAAGCGCAGCAGCGCCTATTCAACCTCAGGAGGCTGAAGAAATTCGGCTTGTCACCAAAAGCACTCACAAACTTCTACAGATGCACAATCGAGAGCATCCTGGCGGGCTGTATCACCGCCTGGTACGGCAACTGCTCTGCCCTCAACCGTAAGGCTCTCCAGAGGGTAGTGAGGACTGCACAACGCATCACCGGGGGCAAACTACCTGCCCTCCAGGACACCTACACCACCCGTTGTTACAGGAAGGCCATAAAGATCATCAAGGACATCAACCACCCGAACCACTGCCTGTTCACCCTGCTATCATCCAGAAGGCGAGGTCAGTACAGGTGCATCAAAGCTGGGACCGAGAGACTGAAAAACAGCTTCTATCTCAAGGCCATCAGACTGTTAAACAGCCACCACTAACACTGAGTGGCTGCTGCCAACACACTGTCATTGACACTGACCCAACTCCAGCCATTTTAATAATGGGAATTGATGGGAAATGATGTAAATATATCACTAGCCACTTTAAACAATGCTACCTTATATAATGGTACTTACCCTACATTATTCATCTCATATGCATATGTATATACTGTACTCTACATCATCGACTGCATCCTTATGTAACACATGTATCACTAGCCACTTTAACTATGCCACTTTGTTTACTTTGTCTACACACTCATCTCATATGTATATACTGTACTCGATACCATCTACTGTATGCTGCTCTGTACCATCACTCATTCATATATCCTTATGTACATGTTCCTTATCCCCTTACACTGTGTATAAGACAGTAGTTTTGGAATTGTTAGTTAGATTACTTGTTGGTTATCACTGCATTGTCGGAACTAGAAGCACAAGCATTTCGCTACACTCGCATTAACATCTGCTAACCATGTGTATGTGACAAATAAAATTTGATTTGATTTGAAAATATATTTTTAAGTTCCAAGCGTCTTGGACAGAGGGGATCAAGCTGATTCTAGATCATGAAGGAAGGCTTGCTCATTGTTTATTTTTTAGCAAGCGTCTTTGACAAATCAGGACAGGTGGTTTCACTGAGCAGCCATTAAGAACACAGGCTGTAAAACAGTGATCTCTAAGGTCATTACAGAAAACACCAGCCTGATACCGATCAGGATTATTTGTGAGGTTGAGGATGAGTGAGGAGAGTAGCCTTTTCTGGGTGTTTGGAGTCATACCTTGTGGGATTGGTACTAACCTGAGAAAAATTGAGGGAGTCCCATTGCTTTAGGACTTGGTCAGGTGATTTAAACATGTCCCAGTTTAGGTCACCAAGCAGGACAAATTCAGACTTGGTATAAGGGGCCAGGAGAGAGCTTAGGGCAGGTAGGGTACAGGCCGGTGATGATGGAGGACGATAGCGCCCAGAAACAGTCAGCAAAGAGCTATTTGAAAGTGTAATGCTTAAAACCAGCAAATCAAATTGTTTGAGGACCGACTTGGTCGATACAACTGAGCACTGAAGGTGATCCCTGGTAAAGATTGCCACT
Source organism: Oncorhynchus gorbuscha (assembly GCF_021184085.1). NCBI lineage: Eukaryota > Metazoa > Chordata > Actinopteri > Salmoniformes > Salmonidae > Oncorhynchus > Oncorhynchus gorbuscha. The sequence continues at coordinate 484,337 of NC_060187.1, read as the reverse complement.
CCACCACCTTTGGAAGATCTGTCTTGCCCAAAAAGGTTATAACCAGAAAGGTTAACATCAGTATTCAAAACACTATTTCTTAACCACGTCTCAGTAATGACCAACACCAACACATCTGGATTGGAGCTGTGAACTCACACTTTCAATTGGTACATTTTAGGTAATAAGCTTCTGGTGTTAAAGTGCAGAAAACCCAAGGCTTTTATGAGAGCAGAAATCAGTGAAGCAGATATCAGAGCACAAATCAGAATTGGAGTTAGCAACAGTACATTCACATTTCCAGATATCATCAACAGTATTACAATCAGGGCACGGCAGAGGACAGGGAGAGCTCTACAATGCTGATTTATGACATCTGAATGTGCATCAGATGGCAACAAGATCATATTATACAGCAATTTCATCAGGTAACATGAATACAAAGCCAGCGAGAGGTGGTTAGAATAGGATGGGAGGCCAAAACTCTGTGTAACCAATAGAGAGTCAGAATCCCGAGTGTGGGAACAAACAGACTGTCCCGCAGATGGGTAAACAAGAAAGTTCATAGTCAACAAAGCATGCAAGAGTCATGAGGCAAATAGCAAAATGCACAAGATAAAAATACACAACGACTTGGGGCTAGCCATTGTAAGTTCAGAATCACCCCTACCTTGTCACAACACAACTGATTGTCTTAAACACATTTTTTATTTATTTTTTATTTCACCTTTATTTAACCAGGTAGGCTAGTTGAGAACAAGTTCTCATTTGCAACTGCGACCTGGCCAAGATAAAGCATAGCAGTGTGAACAGACAACACAGAGTTACACATGGAATAAACAATTAACAAGTCAATAACACAGTAGAAAAAAATGGGCAGTCTATATACAATGTGTGCAAAAGGCATGAGGAGGTAGGCGAATAATACAGTTTTGCAGATTAACACTGGAGTGATAAATGATCAGATGGTCATGTACAGGTAGAGATATTGGTGTGCAAAAGAGCAGAAAAATAAATAAATAAAAACAGTATAAAAAACAGTATGGGAATGAGGTAGGTGAAAATGGGTGGGCTATTTTCCTATAGACTATGTACAGCTGCAGCGATCGGTTAGGTGCTCGGATAGCTGATGTTTGAAGTTGGTGAGGGAGATAAAAGTCTCCAACTTCAGCGATTTTTGCAATTTGTTCCAGTCACAGGCAGCAGAGTACTGGAACGAAAGGCGGCCAAATGATGTGTTGGCTTTAGGGATGATCAGTGAGATACACCTGCTGGAGCGCGTGCTACGGATGGGTGTTGCCATCGTGACCAGTGAACTGAGATAAGGCGGAGCTTTACCTAGCATGGACTTGTAGATGACCTGGAGCCAGTGGGTCTGGCGACGAATATGTAGTGAGGGCCAGCCGACTAGAGCATACAAGTCGCAGTGGTGGGTGGTATAAGGTGCTTTAGTGACAAAACGGATGGCACTGTGATAGACTGCATCCAGTTTGCTGAGTAGAGTGTTGGAAGCCATTTTGTAGATGACATTGCCGAAGTCGAGGATCGGTAGGATAGTCAGTTTTACTAGGGTAAGCTTGGCAGCGTGAGTGAAGGAGGCTTTGTTGCGGAATAGAAAGCCGACTTTGATTTTCGATTGGAGATGTTTGATGTGGGTCTGGAAGGAGAGTTTGCAGTCTAGCCAGACACCTAGGTACTTATAGATGTCCTCATATTCAAGGTCGGAACCATCCAGGGTGGTGATGCTAGTCGGGCATGCGGGTGCAGGCAGCGATCGGTTGAAAAGCATGCATTTGGTTTTACTCTCGTTTAAGAGCAGTTGGAGGCCACGGAAGGAGTGTTGTATGGCATTGAAGCTCGTTTGGAGGTTAGATAGCACAGTGTCCAATGACGGGCCGAAAGTATATAGAATGGTGTCGTCTGCGTAGAGGTGGATCAGGGAATCGCCCGCAGCAAGAGCAACATCATTGATATACACAGAGAAAAGAGTCGGCCTGAGAATTGAACCCTGTGGCATCCCCATAGAGACTGCCAGAGGACCGGACAGCATGCCCTCCGATTTGACACACTGAATTCTGTCTGCAAAGTAATTGGTGAACCAGGCAAGGCAGTCATCCGAAAAACCGAGGCTGTTGAGTCTGCCGATAAGAATATGGTGATTGACAGAGTCGAAAGCCTTGGCGAGGTCGATGAAGACGGCTGCACAGTACTGTCTTTTATCGATGGCGGTTATGATATCGTTTAGTACCTTGAGTGTGGCTGAGGTGCACCCGTGACCGGCTCGGAAACCAGATTGCACAGCGGAGAAGGTACGGTGGGATTCGAGATGGTCAGTGACCTGTTTGTTGACTTGGCTTTCGAAGACCTTAGATAGGCAGGGCAGGATGGATATAGGTCTGTAACAGTTTGGGTCCAGGGTGTCTCCCCTTTGAAGAGGGGATGACTGCGGCAGCTTTCCAATCCTTGGGGATCTCAGACGATATGAAAGAGAGGTTGAACAGGCTGGTAATAGGGGTTGCGACAATGGCGGCAGATAGTTTCAGAAATAGCGGGTCCAGATTGTCAAGCCCAGCTGATTTGTACGGGTCCAGGTTTTGCAGCTCTTTCAGAACATCTGCTATCTGGATTTGGGTAAAGGAGAACCTGGAGAGGCTTGGGTGAGGAGCTACGGGGGGGGGGCGGAGCTGTTGGCCGAGGTTGGAGTAGCCAGCCGTTGAGAAGTGCTTATTGAAGTTTTCGATAATCATGGATTTATCGGTGGAGACCGTGTTTCCTAGCCTCAGTGCAGAGGGCAGCTGGGAGGAGGTGCTCTTGTTCTCCATGGACTTCACAGTGTCCCAGAACTTTTTGGAGTTGGAGCTACAGGATGCAAACTTCTGCCTGAAGAAGCTGGCCTTAGCTTTCCTGACTGACTGCGTGTATTGGTTCCTGACTTCCCTGAACAGTTGCATATCACGGGGGCTATTCGATGCTATTGCAGTCCGCCACAGGATGTTTTTGTGCTGGTCGAGAGCAGTCAAGTCTGGAGTGAACCAAGGGCTGTATCTGTTCTTGGTTCTGCATTTTTTGAACGGAGCATGCTTATCTAGAATGGTGAGGAAGTTACTTTTAAAGAATGACCATGCATCCTCAACTGACGGGATGAGGTCAATGTCCTTCCAGGATACCTGGGCCAGGTCGATTAGAAAGGCCTGCTCACAGAAGTGTTTTAGGGAGCGTTTGACAGTGATGAGGGGTGGTCGTTTGACATTAAGAAGGAAAGAATTGCAACTATTTAACTTTTAAGAAGGCACACCTGTTAATCGAAATACATTCCAGGTGACTACCTCCTATGGCTGATTCAGAGAATGCCAAGAGTGTGTAAAGCTGTCAAGGCAAAGGGTTTTGAAGACTTTGAAGAATCTCAAATATAAAATACACTGCTCAAAAAAATAAAGGGAATACTTAAACAACACAATATAACTCCAAGTCAATCACACTTCTGTGAAATCATACTGTCCACTTAGGAAGCAACACTGATTGACAATCAATTTCACATGCTGTTGTGCAAATGGAATAGACATCAGGTGGAAATTATAGGCAATTAGCAAGACACCCCCAATAAAGGAGTGGTTCTGCAGGTGGGGACCACAGACCACTTCTCAGTTCCTATGCTTCCTGGCTGATGTTTTGGTCACTTTTGAATGCTGGCGGTGCTTTCACTCTAGTGGTAGCATGAGACGGAGTCTACAACCCACACAAGTGGCTCAGGTAGTGCAGCTCATCCACACACACTACTGAGCCTCATTTTGACTTGTTTTAAGGACATTACATCAAAGTTGGATCAGCCTGTAGTGTGGTTTTCCACTTTAATTTTGAGTGTGACTCCAAATCCAGACCTCCATGGGTTGATTAAATTTGATTTCCATTGATAATTTGTGTCTGATTTTGTTGTCAGCACATTCAACTATGTAAAGAAACAAGTATTTAATAAGTATTCAATGCGAGCTGTGGCAAGAAGGTTTGCTGTGTCTGTCAGCGTAGTATCCAGAGCATGGAGGCGCTACCAGGAGACAGGCCAGTACATCAGGAGACGTGGAGGAGGCCGTAGGAGGGCAACAACCCAGCAGCAGGACCGCTACCTCCGCCTTTGTGCAAGGAGGAGCAGGAGGAGCACTGCCAGAGCCTTACAAAATGACCTCCAGCAGGCCACAAATGTGCATGTGTCTGCTCAAACGGTTAGAAACAGTCTCCATGAGGGTGGTATGAGGGCCCGATGTCAACAGGTGGGGGTTGTGCTTACAGCCCAACACTGTGCAGGACGTTTGGCATTTGCCAGAGAACACCAAGATTGGCAAATTCGCCACTGGCGCCCTGTGCTCTTCACAGATGAAAGCAGGTTCACACTGAGCACGTGACAGACGTGACCGAGTCTGGAGATGCCGTGGAGAACGTTCTTCTGCCTACAACATCCTCCAGCATGACTGGTTTGGCGGTGGGTCAGTCATGGTGTGGGGTGGCATTTCTTTGGGGGGCCGCACAGCCCTCCATGTGCTCGCCAGAGGTAGCCTGACTGCCATTAGGTACCAAGATGGGATCCCCAGATGCCTTGTGAGCCCATATGCTGGTCCGGTTGGCCCTGGGATTCTCCTAATGCAAGACAATGCTAGACCTCATGTGGCTGGAGTGTGTCAGCAGTTCCTGCAAGAGGAAGGCATTCATGCTATGGACTGGCCCGCCCATTCCCCAGACCTGAATCCAATTGAGCACATCTGGGACATCATGTCTCGCTCCATCCACCAACGTCACGTTGCACCACAGACTGTCCAGGCGTTGGCGGATGCTTTAGTCCAGGTCTGGGAGGAGATCCCTCAGGAGACCATCCGCCACCTCATCAGGAGCATGCCCAGGCGTTGGTGCACTTGATTCAGAAGCCCTGTTGGCGGTAGGTGCACTTGATTCAGAAGCCCTGTTGGCGGTAGGTGCACTTGATTCAGAAGCCCTGTTGGCGGTAGGTGCACTTGATTCAGAAGCCCTGTTGGTGGTAGGTGCACTTGATTCAGTAGCTCTGTTGGCGGTAGCTCTGACATTCTCATTTGTCTTGGTATTCTGGCATCTTTCTAGAGCTCTGACATTCTCATTTGTCTTGGTATTCTGCCTCAGCTGGCTCGACGGGTTCCCCTGCCTCAGCTGGCTCGACGGGTTCCCCTGCCTCAGCTGGCTCGACGGGATCCCCTGCCTCAGCTGGCTCGACGGGTTCCCCTGCCTCAGCTGGCTCGACGGGTTCCCCTGGCTCGACGGGTTCCCCTGCCTCAGCTGGCTCGACGGGTTCCCCTGCCTCAGCTGGCTCGACGGGTTCCCCTGCCTCAGCTGGCTCGACGGGCTGCCCTGCCTCAGCGGGTTCGATGGGCTCCCATGCCTCAGCTGGGTGAACAGGTTCCCGTGCCTTGACCGAGGCAGCTGAGGAAGTCTCAGCCGGCTCATCAGTCTCTCACGCCTCAGCCGGGTTCGTCAGTTTTCTGCGCCTCAGCAGAGGCGACCAGTCCGCTCCTGATCCCCGGGATCGTCCCTGTGGTTGGCGTCCTGCAGCCGTAGCTGAACACGCCGGGGACTGGGTACTGTCACGTATGCTCTCTCTCCGGTGGTCTGGGTCGCCATGCGCCCACGCCTCAGCTGGATCGACAGGTTCCCGCGCCTCAGCTGGATCGACAGGTTCCCGCGCCTCAGCTGGATCGACAGGTTCCCGCGCCTTAGCAGAGTTGTCCGCTCCTGATCCCCAGGATCGTCGTCTTGGTCGGTGTCCCGCGGCCGGGGAGGGGGTACTGTCACGTTGTGCTCCCACTCCCTCTCCTCACCACGCTGCTCGTTAAGGCGCACACCTGTCACCATCGTTACGCGCATCTGCACATTTTGACACTCACCTGGACAACCTCCTTGTTGTCTGCCCGTTCCTTCCCCAGACGTCATTGTTTATGTTTCTTGTCTGTGCGTATTTCTTGTTTTGTTCATTAAATGATGCACTCCCTGAACTTGCTTCCCGACTCTCAGCGCACATCATTATAAGAACAATATTGGCAGGCCAGGTATATATCCAATATGCTGTGATAATGTATTAGACCTACTGCACAAACCCCATTCCTACAGAACCGTTTTTATTAGGTTCATGTTCAAAAATATATATATATCTGAGCGGTAGTTCTCGGCTTGCTGTGAAAGTGATCTTGACTCAAAAAAGTTTATTTGGATGGTGTATCAATATACCCTGTCATTACAAAGTGTAATTAAAACTTCACCATGCTCAAAGGGATATTCATCTGCTTTTTAACACATTTACACATCAACCAATCAGTGCCCCTCTTTGCGAGGCATTTGAAAACCTCCCTGGTCTTTGTAGTTTAATCTGTGCTTGAAATTCACTACTCGATTGAGTGTCCTAACAGATAATTGTATGTGCGGGGTACAGAGATAGGGTAGTCATTCAAAAATGATTGAGCACTGAATGAGTCCATGCCACTTATTATGAGACTTGTTAAGCACATTTTTACTCCTGAAATGATTTAGGCTTGCTATAACAAATGGGTTGAAAACTTATTGACTGAAGACATTTCAGCTATTTTTTTTCTTGTTAATTTCAAAAAAATAATTGACAAAAAATCCACTTTGACATTATGGGGTATTGTGTGTAGGCCAGTGACACATCTCAATTGAATCCATTTTAAATTCAGTCTGTAACACAACAAATGCGCAAAAAGAAAGGGTAAAGTACTTTCTGAAGGCACTGTATGACCTCATCTTGTTAGGACAAGTTGACTGAGTGAGTAATGTAAAAAACAAATATTAATCTAGGTTAACACAGACACACCCTCAGATGAGAGAGAACACAAAACCGAAAACCTTCAATAATCTTGTTTTAGAACTGTAGAACCGACTGGATGTTTCACTAACGTACAAGAATCGAAATCTTCTTGTCTGTCTGCCTGTTGCTGCAGTGGTGAGGGTTGTTGTCTGTCTGCCTGTTGCTGCAGTGGTGAGGGTTGTTGTCTGTCTGTCTGTTACTGCAGTGGTGAGGGTTGTCTGTCTGTCTGTCTGTTGCTGTAGTGGTGAGGGTTGCTGTCTGTTACTGCAGTGGTGAGGGTTGCTGTCTGTCTGTTGCTGTAGTGGTGAGGGTTGCTGTCTGTTGCTGCAGTGGTGGGGGTTGTTGTCTGTCTGTTGCTGCAGTGGTGAGGGTTGCTGTCTGTTGCTGTAGTGGTGAGGGTTGTTGTCTGTCTGTTTCTGTAGTGGTGAGGGTTGTTGTCTGTCTGTTTCTGTAGTGGTGAGGGTTGTTGTCTGTCTGTTTCTGTAGTGGTGAGGGTTGTTGTCTGTCTGTTGCTGTAGTGGTGAGGGTTGCTGTCTGTCTGTTGCTGTAGTGGTGAGGGTTGCTGTCTGTTTCTGCAGTGGTGAGGGTTGCTGTCTGTCTGTTGCTGTAGTGGTGAGGGTTGCTGTCTGTCTGTTGCTGTAGTGGTGAGGGTTGCTGTCTGTCTGTTGCTGTAGTGGTGAGGGTTGCTGTCTGTCTGTTGCTGTAGTGGTGAGGGTTGGTGTCTGTCTGTTGCTGCAGTGGTGAGGGTTGCTGTCTGTCTGTTGCTGTAGTGGTGAGGGTTGCTGTCTGTCTGTTGCTGTAGTGGTGAGGGTTGCTGTCTGTTTCTGCAGTGGTGAGGGTTGCTGTCTGTCTGTTGCTGTAGTGGTGAGGGTTGCTGTCTGTCTGTTGCTGTAGTGGTGAGGGTTGCTGTCTGTCTGTTGCTGTAGTGGTGAGGGTTGCTGTCTGTCTGTTGCTGTAGTGGTGAGGGTTGGTGTCTGTCTGTTGCTGCAGTGGTGAGGGTTGCTGTCTGTTGCTGTAGTGGTGAGGGTTGCTGTCTGTCTGCTGCTGTAGTGGTGAGGGTTGTTGTCTGTCTGTTTCTGTAGTGATGAGGGTTGCTGTCTGTTTCTGCAGTGGTGAGGGTTGTTTGTCTGTTTCTGCAGTGGTGGGGGTTGTTGTCTGTTTCTGTAGTGGTGGGGGTTGTTGTCTGTTTCTGTAGTGGTGGGGGTTGTTGTCTGTTTCTGTAGTGGTGAGGGTTGTAGTCTGATGGCGAGGGTTGTAGTCTGATGGCGAGGGTTGTAGTCTGATGGCGAGGGTTGTAGTCTATGGCTACAGTGGCGAGGGTTGTTGTCTGTGTTGCTGCAGTGGTGGGGGTTGTAGTCTATGGCTACAGTGGCGAGGGTTGTAGTCTGATGGCGAGGGTTGTAGTCTATGGCTACAGTGGCGAGGGTTGTAGCCTGATGGCGAGGGTTGTAGTCTATGGCTACAGTGGCGAGGGTTCTAGTCTGATGGCGAGGGTTCTAGTCTGATGGCGAGGGTTCTAGTCTGATGGCGAGGGTTGTAGTCTATGGCTACAGTGGTGAGGGTTGTAGTCTGATGGCGAGGGTTGTAGTCTGGCGAGGGTTGTAGTCTGATGGCGAGGGTTGTAGTCTGGCGAGGGTTGTAGTCTGATGGCGAGGGTTGTAGCCTGATAGCGAGGGTTGTAGTCTATGGCTACAGTGGCGAGGGTTCTAGTCTGATGGCGAGGGTTGTAGTCTATGGCTACAGTGGTGAGGGTTGTAGTCTGATGGCGAGGGTTGTAGTCTGATGGCGAGGGTTGTAGTCTGATGGCGAGGGTTGTAGTCTGATGGCGAGGGTTGTAGTCTGATGGCGAGGGTTGTAGTCTATGGCTACAGTGGCGAGGGTTGTAGCCTGATAGCGAGGGTTGTAGTCTATGGTTACAGTGGCGAGGGTTCTAGTCTGATGGCGAGGGTTCTAGTCTGATGGCGAGGGTTCTAGTCTGATGGCGAGGGTTCTAGTCTGATGGCGAGGGTTGTAGTCTATGGCTACAGTGGTGAGGGTTGTAGTCTGATGGCGAGGGTTGTAGTCTGGCGAGGGTTGTAGTCTGATGGTGAGGGTTGTAGTCTATGGCTACAGTGGCGAGGGTTCTAGTCTGATGGCGAGGGTTGTAGTCTGATGGGAGGGTTGTAGTCTGATGGCGAGGGTTGTAGTCTGATGGCGAGGGTTGTAGTCTGATGGCGAGGGTTGTAGTCTGATGGCGAGGGTTGTAGTCTGATGGCGAGGGTTGTAGTCTGATGGATGGTGAGTTTACAACATTTATGTTCTATCTTCCTCTCAGAGCCACATTCCAGGGAGGAAGTCAGCAGAATATTCCCAACTGGAGAGCCAACCTGCCCAACAGGACAACAACACCACTGCGAGGTGAGCATCTCTCATTAATATCCCTGCAGTTATACAGTTACACTACATTGCTGTCTGGGGAAAGTTGCTCTTATAGCAATCCTCCAAGGAGAAATTTAAACTGAGTGTTCGAGTTTTGTCTCGCCCTGTGAAACGGATGATCGTCTTAATGTAGCATGTAATGTAGCATGACTGTAGCCCTGTCAGAGCAGTGGTATGTAATGTAGCATGACTGTAGCCCTGTCAGACCAGTGGTATGTAATGTAGCATGACTGTAGCCCTGTCAGACCAGTGGTATGTAATGTAGCATGACTGTAACCCTGTCAGACCAGTGGTATGTAATGTAGCATGGCTGTAGCCCTGTCAGACCAGTGGTATGTAATGTAGCATGGCTGTAGCCCTGTCAGACCAGTGGTATGTAATGTAGCATGGCTGTAGCCCTGTCAGACCAGTGGTATGTAATGTAGCATGGCTGTAGCCCTGTCAGACCAGTGGTATGTAATGTAGCATGACCGTAGCCCTGTCAGACCAGTGGTATGTAATGTAGCATGACCGTAGCCCTGTCAGACCAGTGGTATGTAATGTAGCATGGCTGTAGTCCTGTCAGACCAGTGGTACGTAATGTAGCATGACTGTAGTCCTGTCAGACCAGTGGTACATAATGTAGCATGACCGTAGCCCTGTCAGACCAGTGGTATGTAATGTAGCATGGCTGTAGCCCTGTCAGACCAGTGGTATGTAATGTAGCATGGCTGTAGCCCTGTCAGACCAGTGGTATGTAATGTAGCATGGCTGTAGCCCTGTCAGACCAGTGGTATGTAATGTAGCATGGCTGTAGCCCTGTCAGACCAGTGGTATGTAATGTAGCATGACCGTAGCCCTGTCAGACCAGTGGTATGTAATGTAATATAATAATATAATAATATATGCCATTTAGCAGACGCTTTTATCCAAAGCGACTTACAGTCATGTGTGCATACATTCTACGTATGGGTGGTCCCGGGGATTGAACCCACTATCCTGGCGTTACAAGCGCCATGCTCTACCAACTGAGCTACAGAAGGACCACATTTTTTGCTACACATGCTAATGTAGCATGACCGTAGCCCTGTCAGACCAGTGGTACGTAATGTAGCATGACTGTAGTCCTGTCAGACCAGTGGTACATAATGTAGCATGACCGTAGCCCTGTCAGACCAGTGGTATTGCCATTCTGGTCATGGCTCACATCAACACCATTATCCCAGAAACCCTAGACCCACTCCAATTTGCATACCGCTCCAACAGATCCACAGATGATGCAATCTCTATTACACTCCACACTGCCCTTTCCCACCTGGACAAAAGGAACACTTATGTGAGAATGCTATTCATTGACTACAGCTCAGCATTCAACACCATAGTACCCTCAAAGCTGAGGACCCTGGGACTAAAGACCTTCCTCTGCAACTGGATCCTGGACTTCCTGACGGGCCGCCCCCAGGTGGTAAGGATAGGCAACAACTTATCCACCACGCTGATCCTTAACACAGGAGCTCCCCAGGGGTGCGTGCTCAGTCCCCTCCTGTTCACTCATGACTGCACGGCCAGGCATGACTCCAACACTGTCATTAAGTTTGCTGATGACACAACTGTGGTAGGCCTGATCACCGACAATGATGAGACAGCCTATAGGGAGGAGGTCAGAGACCTGACCATGTGGTGCAATGACAACAACCTCTCCCACAACATGATCAAGACAAAGGAGATGATTTGTGGACTACAGGAAAAAGAGGACCGAGCACTCCCCCCATTCTCATCGACGGTGCTGTAGTGGAATATGTTGAGCGCTTCAAGTTCCTTGGTGTCCACATCACCAACAAACATGGTCCAAGCACACTAAGACAGTCATGAAGAGGGCATGACAAAACCTTTTCCCCCTCAGGAGAATGAAAAGATTTGGCATGGGTCCTCAGATCCTCAAAAGATTTTACAGCTGCACCATGGAGAGCATCCTGACTGGTTTCATCTCTGCCTGGTATGGAAACAGCTCGGCCCCCTGACCGCAAGACACTACAGAGGGTAGTGTGTATGGCCCAGTTCATCACCGGGGCCAAGCTTCCTGCCATCCAGGACCTCTATGCCAGGCGGTGTCAGAGAAAGGCCCTAAAAATTGTCAGACTCCATCCACCCTAGTCATAGTCATCTCTGCTACCGCACAGCAAGCTGTACCGGAGCGCCAAGTCTAGGTCCAAAAGGCTTCTAAACAGCTTCTACCCCCAAGCCATGAGACTCCTGAACACCTAATCAAATGGCTACCCAGACTATTTGCATTGCCCCTCCTCCCCCCTTCTTCTACGCTGCTGCTACTCTGTTATTATTTACGCATAGTCACTATAATAACTCTACTTAAACGTACATATTTCCTCAAATACCTCGACACCGGTGCCCCCGCGCATTGACTCTGTACCGGTACCCCCTGTATAGGGGGGGCCCTAGTGGTTAGAGTGTTGGACTAGTAACCGGAAGGTTGCAAGTTCAAACCCCCAAGCTGACATGGTACAAATCTGTTGTTCTGCCCCTGAACAGGGGAACACTGTTCCTAGGACGTCATTTGAAAATAAGAATTTGTTCTTAACTGACTTGCCTAGTTAAATAAAGGTTAAATAAATTTAGCCCTGCTACTGTTATTCTTATCTCTTACTTTATTTTTTATTTTTGTATTGTTGGTTAAGTGTTTGTAAGTAAGCGTTTCATGGTAAGGTCTATTACACCTGTTGTATTCAGTGCATGTGACAAATAAACAATTATTTGGTTTTGGTGCAATGTACAGTACATTCGGAAAGTATTTAGACCCTTTACTTTTTCCACGTTACAGACTTATTCTAAAATGGAGTAAATAAAACTTCCTCATCCATCTACACACAGTAATTGGGGGGCGAAGGGCCTTGGTCAGGGAGGTGAACCAAGGACCTTATGGTCACTCTGACAGAACTCCAGAGTTCCTCTCTGGAGATGGTAGAACCTTCCAGAAGGACAATCATCTCTGCAGCAATCAACCAATCAGGCCTTATTAATGGTAGAGTAGCCAGAGGGAAGCCACTCCTCAGTAAAAGGCAACAGCCTGCTTGGAGTTTGCCAAAAGGCACCTATAGGACCTCAGGCTTGGGTAAAGGTTCACCTTCCAACACAGCCAAGACAACGCCGGAGTGGCTTCGGAAACAAATCTCAATGTCCTTGAGTGGAAACAAATCTCAATGTCCTTGAGTGGGCCAGCCAGAGCCCAGACTTGTACCCGATCGAACATCTCTGGAGAGAACTGAAAATAGCTGTGCAGCGTCGCTCCCCATCCAACCTGACAGCGCTTGAGAGAATCTGCGGAGAAGAATGGGGAAAAACTCCCCAAATCCAGGCGTGCCAAGCTTGTACTGAGTAAAGGGTCTGAATACTTATGTAAATGTGATTTATATAAATTTGCAAAAATGTTTTTACCTTTTTTGCATTATTATGGGGTATTGTGAGTAGATTGATGAGGGGGGAAAAACAATTTAATCCATTTTAGAATAAGGCTGTAATGTAAGAAAATGTTAGGTCAAGGGGTCTAAATGCTTTCAGAATGCACTGTGTATATACTGTAATAGGCTACACATGGTTAACATGTAGTGTGATACACACTGATCCTCTCTTTATAATCTACATAAGTAGAAGTATTTTGGTTGTGAACGTCCTCAGAGAGCCTTTGGGAGCAGGGACTGCTGACATAATACCCATCTCCCAGAGGTCTGTTATAGGCCCGACCCCCATTTCCTCCTCAGAGCAGACATCACACAGGAGCATTTTGTCCCACAGCCTTGAGCCATCAGCTTTGACATCCAAGGGTTAAAGATCTGAAATGATTGAGAAAGAACACGAGTCATCTGGGCCAGAGTGGCGTAGGAGGATAATTTATTCTCTTCTGTGACGGGGCTGTGGGAACACAAACATGTCATCAGACTGGCAGCCCACAGTTTGCAGGGAGGTTGAGTGTGTCCTGTCATGTCCTTGTTATTAGTTAGTCATCATTACTTCATTTAGCTGGTGTCAACATGACTCTGTTATATGTATGTATACTGTGTGTGTTGTGCCATATGAACGGTGTTTGCCTATACTTTCTCCCAGGTTGTCTGACAGATGTCGTGTTGGAGAATTCAGAGGAAGAGTGAAGAGAGAGAAGGCTCTGGAACCTCTGGAGCTGAAAGACTTCCCAGAACCCCCTCCACCCGTGACCAACGAGGAGAGCCCTGACATCAGATCCACTTCTGCCCCCTGCCCTGCCTACCACAGTCCCACATCCATCTCTTACCAGCCCCTGGAAACGGACTTCCCTCCCCCAGATGAGTCCTACACCGAGCCCAAGACCTCAATACCCCAGGTTCATATTCAGCTGCAGTCTGGTACCAGGAGGAAGGGTCCGCTCCCCCCACCCAGACAAGACCATTCAAGACATCCACAGAACACCCACTCCCAGGAGTCTCTGTCTGGCTCTCAGGGCGGAGCTTCTGCCTCCCACGCCCCGGTCTCCTCCCACTTTGCCTCTGGTTCCACCCACTCCCCAAGGGGGGATTCTGAGCAGAGCAGAGGATTGGTGGAGAGGGAGCAGGAGACGGTACACCAGGTAGTGCCATCCAATCCTGGTCCAGCCCTTCCTGCCTTGCCCAGTATGAGGTGCCATCGTTCTCCCTCTCCTCAGTTTGCTCCTCCTCAGCTGACAGACAAGCCTCCTGTCTCTCTCCAGCAGCACCATGACAACCCTGTCTCTCTCTCGGTCTGTCTGCACTATGACCAAAACAACAGGTAAGATTAGACTTCACTCTCTGATCTAGTTGGAACTATGATAGATAGACATTGGCGTTATCTATTAAACGTCACTCTCTGATCTAGTTGGAACTATGATAGATAGACATTGGAGTTATCGGGCTGCTTGTAGCTGGTTTGAGAATTATTTAAAAGACAGAACGCAGTGTGTACTTACTGACGGCATTAAATCGGGATTTCTAGACATAAGAAAAGGTGTCCCACAGGGTTCGATTCTTGGTCCTGTTCTTTTCACTATTATATGAACAGCATTGGTCTATCTGTACAAACTGTGACTCTCATCTGTACGCATAAGCCACTGTTGTATACACTACTGCCCCTATGGCAGCTCAGGCTCTGTTGACTCTTCAATCTGCTTCTACTACCTTGCAGAAAGAATTGGTTGACCTGAAGTTGGTACTAAATGCTGGGAAAACCAAGTACATGTTATTTTCCAAATCATGTAATAATGTAGCTGATGACTTGTGCATAAGTACGTTAGATGGTGCCCTCATTGATCGTGTCTCCGCCTATAAATATTTGGGCATCTGGATTGACAAAAAGCTATCTATTAAAAAGCATGTTGACGAGTTAGTCAAGAAATGAAAAATTAAGTTGGTCGTCTTCTATAGGAACAGGGCCTTTCATTAAATAGTAGAAAACAGATCATTCAGTCTACATGTATTCCCGTTGTATATAATATCACCATAATCTACATGAGTGCAGCTACCAGTGTTTTGAAGCCCTTGGACACAATTTATCATAGCATGTTTTATAACATCTGACAAAAATGCCACTCACCGCTGCATCCTTTATCATGAAGCAGTTAACAGACCGGGGAGTTAACAGACCGGGAGTTAACAGACGGGAGTTAACAGACCGGGGAGTTAGTAGACCGGAGAGTTGGTAGACCGGAGAGTTGGTAGACCGGAGAGTTGGTAGACCGGAGAGTTGGTAGACCGGAGAGTTGGCAGACCGGAGAGTTGGCAGACCGGAGAGTTGGCAGACCGGAGAGTTGGCAGACCGGAGAGTTGGCAGACCTCTCCTCAGTAGTCTGTAGTGGTATGTAGTAGTCTGTAGTAGTCTGTAGTTACTGGTCTGCTCCTCTTCTCAGTAGTCTGTAGTGGTATGTAGTAGTCGGTAGTGACTGGTCTGCTCCTCTTCTCAGTAGTCTGTAGTGGTATGTAGTAGTCGGTAGTGACTGGTCTGCTCCTCTTCTCAGTAGTCTGTAGTGGTATGTAGTAATCGGTGGTGGTATGTAGTAGTCTAGTTACTGGTCTGCTCCTCTTCTCAGTAGTCTGTAGTGGTATGTAGTAGTCGGTAGTGACTGGTCTGCTCCTCTTCTCAGTAGTCTGTAGTGGTATGTAGTAGTCGGTAGTGGTATGTAGTAGTCGGTAGTGACTGGTCTGCTCCTCTTCTCAGTAGTCGGTAGTGGTATGTAGTAGTCGGTAGTGGTATGTAGTAGTCTAGTTACTGGTCTGCTCCTCTTCTCAGTAGTCGGTAGTGGTATGTAGTAGTCGGTAGTGGTATGTAGTAGTCTAGTTACTGGTCTGCTCCTCTTCTCAGTAGTCGGTAGTGGTATGTAGTAGTCTAGTTACTGGTCTGCTCCTCTTCTCAGTAGTCTGTAGTGGTATGTAGTAGTCTGTAGTGGTATGTAGTAGTCTGTAGTGGTATGTAGTAGTCTGTAGTGGTATGTAGTAGTCTGTAGTGGTATGTAGTAGTCGGTAGTGGTATGTAGTAGTCTGTAGTGGTATGTAGTAGTCTGTAGTGGTATGTAGTAGTCGGTAGTGGTATGTAGTAGTCGGTAGTGGTATGTAGTAGTCGGTAGTGACTGGTCTGCTCCTCTTCTCAGTAGTCGGTAGTGGTATGTAGTAGTCGGTAGTGGTATGTAGTAGTCGGTAGTGACTCGTCTGCTCCTCTTCTCCTCAGTAGTCGGTAGTGACTGGTCTGCTCCTCTTCTCAGTAGTCTGTAGTGGTATGTAGTAGTCGGTAGTTACTGGTCTGCTCCTCTTCTCAGTAGTCTGTAGTGGTATGTAGTAGTCGGTAGTGACTGGTCTGCTCCTCTTCTCAGTAGTCTGTAGTGGTATGTAGTAGTCGGTAGTGGTATGTAGTAGTCAGTAGTTACTGGTCTGCTCCTCTTCTCAGTAGTCTGTAGTGGTATGTAGTAGTCGGTAGTGGTATGTAGTAGTCGGTAGTGACTGGTCTGCTCCTCTTCTCAGTAGTCGGTAGTGGTATGTAGTAGTCGGTAGTGGTATGTAGTAGTCTAGTTACTGGTCTGCTCCTCTTCTCAGTAGTCGGTAGTGGTATGTAGTAGTCTAGTTACTGGTCTGCTCCTCTTCTCAGTAGTCTGTAGTGGTATGTAGTAGTCTGTAGTGGTATGTAGTAGTCTGTAGTGGTATGTAGTAGTCTGTAGTGGTATGTAGTAGTCGGTAGTGGTATGTAGTAGTCGGTAGTGGTATGTAGTAGTCGGTAGTGGTATGTAGTAGTCGGTAGTGGTATGTAGTAGTCGGTAGTGGTATGTAGTAGTCGGTAGTGGTATGTAGTAGTCGGTAGTGGTATGTAGTAGTCGGTAGTGACTCGTCTGCTCCTCTTCTCAGTAGTCTGTAGTGGTATGTAGTAGTCGGTAGTGGTATGTAGTAGTCGGTAGTGGTATGTAGTAGTCTAGTTACTGGTCTGCTCCTCTTCTCAGTAGTCGGTAGTGGTATGTAGTAGTCTAGTTACTGGTCTGCTCCTCTTCTCAGTAGTCTGTAGTGGTATGTAGTGGTATGTAGTAGTCTGTAGTGGTATGTAGTAGTCGGTAGTGGTATGTAGTAGTCTGTAGTGGTATGTAGTAGTCTGTAGTGGTATGTAGTAGTCGGTAGTGGTATGTAGTAGTCTAGTTACTGGTCTGCTCCTCTTCTCAGTAGTCGGTAGTGGTATGTAGTAGTCTAGTTACTGGTCTGCTCCTCTTCTCAGTAGTCTGTAGTGGTATGTAGTAGTCTGTAGTGGTATGTAGTAGTCTGTAGTGGTATGTAGTAGTCGGTAGTGGTATGTAGTAGTCGGTAGTGGTATGTAGTAGTCGGTAGTGGTATGTAGTAGTCGGTAGTTACTGGTCTGTATGTCCTCTTAGTAGTCAGTAGTCTGTAGTGGTATGTAGTAGTCGGTAGTGGTAGTGGTATGTAGTAGTAGTCGGTAGTGGTAGTGGTATGTAGTAGTCGGTTGTGACTGGTCTGCTCCTCTTCTCAGTAGTCGGTAGTGGTATGTAGTAGTCGGTACTGGTGGTATGTAGTAGTAGTAGGTAGTGACTGGTCTGCTCCTCTTCTCCTCAGTAGTCGGTAGTGACTGGTCTGTTACTGGTCTGCTCCTCTTCTCAGTAGTCTGTAGTGGTATGTAGTAGTCGGTAGTGACTGGTCTGCTCCTCTTCTCAGTAGTCTGTAGTGGTATGTAGTAGTCGGTAGTGGTATGTAGTAGTCGGTAGTGGTATGTAGTAGTCGGCAGTGGTATGTAGTAGTCGGTAGTGGTATGTAGTAGTCGGTAGTGGTATGTAGTAGTCGGTAGTGGTATGTAGTAGTCGGTAGTGGTATGTAGTAGTGGTATGTAGTAGTTGGTAGTGGTATGTAGTAGTCGGTAGTGGTATGTAGTAGTCGGTAGTGACTCGTCTGCTCCTCTTCTCAGTAGTCTGTAGTGGTATGTAGTAGTCGGTAGTGGTATGTAGTAGTCGGTAGTGGTATGTAGTAGTCTAGTTACTGGTCTGCTCCTCTTCTCAGTAGTCGGTAGTGGTATGTAGTAGTCTAGTTACTGGTCTGCTCCTCTTCTCAGTAGTCTGTAGTGGTATGTAGTAGTCTGTAGTGGTATGTAGTAGTCTGTAGTGGTATGTAGTAGTCTGTAGTGGTATGTAGTAGTCTGTAGTGGTATGTAGTAGTCGGTAGTGGTATGTAGTAGTCGGTAGTGGTATGTAGTAGTCGGTAGTGGTATGTAGTAGTCGGTAGTGGTATGTAGTAGTCGGTAGTGGTATGTAGTAGTCGGTAGTGGTATGTAGGTAGTGGTATGTAGTAGTAGTAGTGGTATGTAGTGGTATGTAGTAGTCGGTAGTGGTATGTAGTAGTCTGTAGTGGTATGTAGTAGTCTGTAGTGGTCTGTAGTGGTATGTAGTAGTCGGTAGTGGTATGTAGTAGTCTGTAGTGGTATGTAGTAGTCGGTAGTGGTATGTAGTAGTCGGTAGTAGTGGTAGTGTAGTAGCTCCTCTTCTCAGTAGTCTGTAGTGGTATGTAGTAGTCGGTAGTGGTATGTAGTAGTCGGTAGTGACTCTGGTCTGCTCCTCTTCTCAGTAGTCTCTTCTCCTCAGTAGTCGGTAGTGACTCGTCTGCTCCTCTTCTCAGTAGTCTGTAGTGGTATGTAGTAGTTACTGGTCTGCTCCTCTTCTCAGGTGTAGTGGTATGTAGTAGTCTAGTTACTGGTCTGCTCCTCTTCTCAGTAGTCTGTAGTGGTATGTAGTTCGGTAGTGGTATGTAGTAGTCTGTAGTGGTATGTAGTAGTCTGTAGTGGTATGTAGTAGTCGGTAGTGACTGGTCTGTCTCCGGTAGTGGTATGTAGTAGTCTAGTCTCAGTAGTCTGTAGTGGTATGTAGTAGTCTGTAGTGGTATGTAGGTAGTGGTATGTAGTAGTCGGTAGTGGTAGTTACTGGTCTGCTCCTCTTCTCAGTAGTAGTCGGTAGTGGTATGTAGTAGTCGGTAGTGGTATGTAGTAGTCTAGTTACTGGTCTGCTCGTCTTCTCTTCTCAGTAGTCGGTGGTGGTATGTCCTGGTCTGCTCCTCTCAGTAGTGGTAGTGGTATGTAGTAGTCTAGTTACTGGTCTGCTCCTCTTCTCAGTAGTCTGTAGTGGTAGTAGTCTGTAGTGGTATGTAGTAGTCTGTAGTGGTATGTAGTAGTCTGTAGTGGTATCCTAGTAGTCTGTAGTGGTATGTAGTAGTCTAGTTACTGGTCTGCTCCTCTTCTCAG
This sequence comes from Oncorhynchus gorbuscha, assembly GCF_021184085.1. Lineage (NCBI taxonomy): Eukaryota > Metazoa > Chordata > Actinopteri > Salmoniformes > Salmonidae > Oncorhynchus > Oncorhynchus gorbuscha. Next base: position 465,358 of record NC_060187.1, on the reverse strand, counting down.
TAGTCTGTAGTGGTATGTAGTAGTCTGTAGTGGTATGTAGTAGTCTGTAGTCTGTAGTGGTATGTAGTAGTCTGTAGTGGTATGTAGTAGTCTGTAGTGGTATGTAGTAGTCTGTAGTGGTATGTAGTAGTCAGTCTCAGTAGTGTAGTATGTAGTGGTAGTGGTAGTAGTCGGTAGTGGTATGTAGTAGTCGGTAGTGGTATGTGACTAGTCTGTTCCTCTTCTGTAGTAGTCTCAGTAGTCGGTAGTGACTCGTCTGCTCCTCTTCTCAGTAGTCTGTAGTGGTATGTAGTAATCGGTGGTGGTATGTAGTAGTCTAGTTACTGGTCTGCTCCTCTTCTCAGTAGTCGGTAGTGGTATGTAGTAGTCGGTAGTGGTATGTAGTAGTCGGTAGTCGGTAGTGGTATGTGACTGGTCTGCTCCTCTTCTCAGTAGTCGGTAGTGGTATGTAGTAGTCGGTAGTGGTATGTAGTAGTCGGTAGTGGTAGTAGTAGTCTAGTTACTGGTCTGCTCCTCTTCTCAGTAGTAGTGGTATGTAGTAGTAGTGACTGGTCTGCTCCTCTTCTCAGTAGTCTGTAGTGGTATGTAGTAGTCTGTAGTGGTATGTGACTGGTAGTGGTATGTAGTAGTCTGTAGTGGTATGTAGTAGTCTGTAGTGGTATGTAGTAGTCTGTAGTGGTATGTAGTAGTCTCTTCTCAGTAGTCTGTAGTGGTATGTAGTAGTCGGTAGTGGTATGTAGTAGTCTGTAGTAGTTACTGGTCTGCTCCTCTTCTCAGTAGTCTGTAGTGGTATGTAGTAGTCGGTAGTGGTATGTAGTAGTCGGTAGTGGTATGTAGTAGTCGGTAGTGGTATGTAGTAGTCGGTAGTGGTATGGTATGTAGTAGTCAGTAGGTAGTGGTATGTAGTAGTAGTGGTATGTAGTAGTTGGTAGTGGTATGTAGTAGTCGGTAGTGGTATGTAGTAGTCGGTAGTGACTCGTCTGCTCCTCTTCTCAGTAGTCTGTAGTGGTATGTAGTAGTCGGTAGTGGTATGTAGTAGTCGGTAGTGGTATGTAGTAGTCTAGTTACTGGTCTGCTCCTCTTCTCAGTAGTCGGTAGTGGTATGTAGTAGTCTAGTTACTGGTCTCCTCTTCTCTTCTCAGTAGTCTGTAGTGGTATGTAGTAGTCTGTAGTGGTATGTAGTAGTCTGTAGTGGTATGTAGTAGTCTGTAGTGGTATGTAGTAGTCTGTAGTGGTATGTAGTAGTCTGTAGTGGTATGTAGTAGTCTGTAGTGGTATGTAGTAGTCGGTAGTGGTATGTAGTAGTCTGTAGTGGTATGTAGTAGTCTGTAGTAGTCTGTATGTAGTAGTCGGTAGTGGTATGTAGTAGTCTGTAGTGGTATGTAGTAGTCGGTAGTGGTATGTAGTAGTCGGTAGTGGTATGTAGTAGTCTGTAGTGATATGTAGTAGTCTGTAGTGGTATGTAGTAGTCGGTAGTGGTATGTAGCAGTCGGTAGTGGTATGTAGCAGTCGGTAGTGGTATGTAGCAGTCTGTAGTGGTATGTAGTGGTATGTAGTAGTCGGTAGTGGTATGTAGTAGTCGGTAGTGGTATGTAGTAGTCGGTAGTGACTCGTCTGCTCCTCTTCTCCTCAGTAGTCGGTAGTGACTCGTCTGCTCCTCTTCTCAGTAGTCGGTAGTGGTATGTAGTAGTCGGTAGTGGTATGTAGTAGTCGGTAGTGACTCGTCTGCTCCTCTTCTCCTCAGTAGTCGGTAGTGACTCGTCTGCTCCTCTTCTCAGTAGTCGGTAGTGGTATGTAGTAGTCGGTAGTGGTATGTAGTAGTCGGTAGTGACTCGTCTGCTCCTCTTCTCCTCAGTAGTCGGTAGTGACTGGTCTGCTCCTATTCTCAGTAGTCTGTAGTGGTATGTAGTAGTCGGTAGTGGTATGTAGTAGTCGGTAGTTACTGGTCTGCTCCTCTTCTCAGTAGTCTGTAGTGGTATGTAGTAGTCGGTAGTGGTATGTAGTAGTCGGTAGTGGTATGTAGTAGTCGGTAGTGACTGGTCTGCTCCTCTTCTCAGTAGTCGGTAGTGGTATGTAGTAGTCGGTAGTGGTATGTAGTAGTCTAGTTACTGGTCTGCTCCTCTTCTCAGTAGTCGGTAGTGGTATGTAGTAGTCTAGTTACTGGTCTGCTCCTCTTCTCAGTAGTCTGTAGTGGTATGTAGTAGTCTGTAGTGGTATGTAGTAGTCTGTAGTGGTATGTAGTAGTCGGTAGTGGTATGTAGTAGTCGGTAGTGACTCGTCTGCTCCTCTTCTCCTCAGTAGTCGGTAGTGACTCGTCTGCTCCTCTTCTCAGTAGTCGGTAGTGGTATGTAGTAGTCTGTAGTAGTCTGTAGTGGTATGTAGTAGTCTGTAGTGGTATGTAGTAGTCTGTAGTGGTATGTAGTAGTCGGTAGTGGTATGTAGTAGTCGGTAGTGGTATGTAGTAGTCGGTAGTGGTATGTAGTAGTCGGTAGTGGTATGTAGTAGTCGGTAGTGGTATGTAGTAGTCGGTAGTGGTATGTAGTAGTCGGTAGTGACTGGTCTGCTCCTCTTCTCCTCAGTCTCTCTGTACAATGGCTCTTATTGATTGTCTCCATCCAGCAGCATTACCATGTGAATAACTCTTCCAACGCAGTAGCAGCATAGTTCAACAGCCTAGATCTGATGCCTTTCCAGAGCAGACCGACGTGATCTGTTACAGAGGCCGTTTGTTGCAGCTCTGAGTTGAAACATAATTGATATCATCTGTAGAGAAGAGAGCTCTGTGGCGTACTGGACATTCCAGCCATGCAGGTTTAGGGGTGAGGGGAGGAGCACCACAGCCTCTTAGCATTGCCAGGATGTTGGGCACAGAGTCATGTGACAATCAGCCACTGGATGGTAGAATGACTGTAGTTCAGCTCCTTTCTGAGGAACATTTGTTACAACAGCTTTTTGACTTTTTGGGGCATCCTGTTCCATGTTCTCTCTGGGTTGACCTGTTCCATGGTCTGAGTGTTCTCTCTGGGTTGACCTGTTCCATGGTCTGAGTGTTCTCTCTGGGTTGACCTGTTCCATGGTCTGAGTGTTCTCTCTGGGTTGACCCTCTCCCCCCCCTTTCTCCATCTGTGTGTGTCTGTGATGATTCTAGGATGGAGAATGTGATAGAGCCAAGCAGTGTGAGGAAGGTTCCTATAAAGATCATTCACTCAGAGAGCGAGAAGGAGAGCCGACAGTACCTGGTGCATCACAGTCACTCCACAGTGGAAGAAGCCCAGGGGCCCAGTCTGGTCCCCTTCAGCAGCCTGGGGACCTCAGGGGCCCCGGAACAGTCCTACTCTCTGTTCTGTGCCTACAGCCGGCAGAGGGACCAGGGGCCAGAGAGCGAGAAGGAGAAGGAAAGCCGACAGTACCTGGTGCATCACAGTCACTCCACAGTGGAAGAAGCCCAGGGGCCCAGTCTGGTCCCCCTCAGCAGCCTGGGGACCTCAGGGGCCCCGGAACAGTCCTACTCTCTGTTCTGTGCCTACAGCCGGCAGAGGGACCAGGGGCCAGAGAGAGAGAAGACACTGGCCCCACCCAGTTACCCAGCCCCAGAACTGCCTACACCCCCACCCCCTTACCAAACCCCTGAGATGGACCTGGAGCAACACGGAGACACACACATGTGTCCTATCAGGGTCCACAACAGCCAAATGGCAGTCCTGGCCACATCCCCACCCAGCCGACAGACCACCTCGGGCCCAGAGCCCCCCAGAGGTAACTGCGTGTCCCCTCCCGTCCCCCTCCCCCACTCTGAGGAGGATGTGAAGACCGAGCAGCTGGCCAGAGACATCATGAATAAGGATCGGTCCCTAGCTGACATCTTGGATAAGAGCTGGAGGAGGACCACCATGGACCTGATGGAGGGACTCTTCCCCCAGGGAGAAGTGCTGCTGGAGGGGAAGGAGAGGAGGAAGGTGTCCCTCAAACACTCCTCACCACGGCCTTCAGAGGACAGGTCAGTTACTGCTCTTTTATAAATATATTTTTTTTACCTTTATTTAACTAGGCAAGTCAGTTAAGAACAAATTCCTATTTTCAATGACGGCCTTAACTCTTAACACCTGCCCCTACCTAACGCTAATTTAACTGTTACCTAACCCTACCCCATACCTAACGCTAATTTAACTGTTACCTAACGCTACTCCATACCTAACGCTAATTTAACTGTTACCTACCCTACTCTTTAACTAACCCTACCCCATACCTAATGCTAATTTAACTGTTACCTAACCCTACTCTTGAACTAACCCTACCCCATACCTAACGCTAATTTAACTGTTACCTACCCTACTCTTTAACTAACCCTACCCCATACCTAATGCTAATTTAACTGTTACCTAACCCTACTCCATACCTAATGCTAATTTAACTGTTACCTAACCCTACTCCATACCTAATGCTAATTTAACTGTTACCTAACCCTACTCTTTAACTAACCCTACTCTTTAACTAACCCTACTCTTTAACTAACCCTACCCCATACCTAACGCTAATTTAACTGTTACCTACCCTACTCTTTAACTAACCCTACCCCATACCTAATGCTAATTTAACTGTTACCTAACCCTACTCCATACCTAATGCTAATTTAACTGTTACCTAACCCTACTCCATACCTAATGCTAATTTAACTGTTACCTAACCCTACTCTTTAACTAACCCTACTCTTTAACTAACCCTACTCTTTAACTAACCCTACTCCATACCTAACGCTAATTTAACTGTTACCTAACCCTACTCTTTAACTAACCCTACTCCATACCTAATGCTAATTTAACTGTTACCTAACCCTACCCCTTACCTAACCCTACTCTTTAACTAACCCTACTCCATACCTAATGCTAATTTAACTGTTACCTACCCTACTCTTTAACTAACCCTACCCCATACCTAACGCTAATTTAACTGTTACCTACCCTACTCTTTAACTAACCCTACCCCATACCTAATGCTAATTTAACTGTTACCTAACCCTACCCCATACCTAACGCTAATTCAACTGTTACCTACCCTACTCTTTAACTAACCCTACCCCATACCTAATGCTAATTTAACTGTTACCTAACCCTACCCCATACCTAACGCTAATTTAACTGTTACCTACCCTACTCTTTAACTAACCCTACTCCATACCTAACGCTAATTTAACTGTTACCTACCCTACTCTTTAACTAACCCTACTCCATACCTAACGCTAATTTAACTGTTAGCTACCCTACTCTTTAACTAACCCTACCCCATACCTAATGCTAATTTAACTGTTACCTAACCCTACTCCATACCTAATGCTAATTTAACTGTTACCTAACCCTACCCCATACCTAACGCTAATTCAACTGTTACCTACCCTACTCTTTAACTAACCCTACCCCATACCTAATGCTAATTTAACTGTTACCTAACCCTACCCCATACCTAACGCTAATTTAACTGTTACCTACCCTACTCTTTAACTAACCCTACTCCATACCTAACGCTAATTTAACTGTTACCTACCCTACTCTTTAACTAACCCTACTCCATACCTAACGCTAATTTAACTGTTAGCTACCCTACTCTTTAACTAACCCTACCCCATACCTAATGCTAATTTAACTGTTACCTAACCCTACCCCATACCTAATGCTAATTTAACTGTTACCTAACCCTACCCCATACCTAATGCTAATTTAACTGTTACCTAACCCTACTCTTTAACTAACCCTACCCCATACCTAATGCTAATTTAACTGTTACCTAACCCTACTCCATACCTAATTGCTAATTTAACTGTTACCTAACCCTACTCTTTACCTAACCCTACTCTTTAACTAACCCTACCCCATACCTAACGCTAATTTAACTGTTACCTAACCCTACCCCATACCTAACCCTACTCTTTAACTAACCCTACTCCATACCTAACCCTACTCTTTAACTAACCCTACCCCTTACCTAACCCTACTCTTTAACTAACCCTACTCCATACCTAATGCTAATTTAACTGTTACCTAACCCTACTCTTTAACTAACCCTACCCCATACCTAATGCTAATTTAACTGTTACCTAACCCTACTCTTTAACTAACCCTACTCTTTAACTAACCCTACCCCATACCTAACGCTAATTTAACTGTTACCTAACCCTACCCCATACCTAACCCTACTCTTTAACTAACCCTACTCCATACCTAACCCTACTCTTTAACTAACCCTACCCCTTACCTAACCCTACTCTTTAACTAACCCTACTCCATACCTAATGCTAATTTAACTGTTACCTAACCCTACTCTTTAACTAACCCTACCCCATACCTAATGCTAATTTAACTGTTACCTAACCCTACCCCATATCTAATGCTAATTTAACTGTTACCTAACCCTACCCCATACCTAACCCTACTCTTTAACTAACCCTACCCCATACCTAACCCTACTCTTTAACTAACCCTACCCCATACCTAACACTAATTTAACTGTTACCTACCCTACTCTTTACCTAACCCTACCCTTTAACTAACCCTACTCCATACCTAATGCTAATTTAACTGTTACCTAACCCTACTCTTTACCTAACCCTACTCTTTAACTAACCCTACCCCTTACCTAACCCTACTCTTTAACTAACCCTACCCCATACCTAATGCTAATTTAACTGTTACCTAACCCTACTCTTTAACTAACCCTACCCCATACCTAACCCTACTCTTTAACTAACCCTACCCCATACCTAACCTAATTTAACCCTAACCCTCTCTTTAACTAACCTAACCCTACTCCATACCTACCTAACCCTACTCGCTAACCCTTTAACTGTTACCTAACCCTACTCTTTAACTAACCCTACCCCATACCTAATGCTAATTTAACTGTTACCTAACCCTACTCTTTAACTAACCCTACCCCATACCTAACGCTAATTTAACTGTTACCTACCCTACTCTTTACCTAACCCTACCCCATACCTAATGCTAATTTAACTGTTACCTACCCTACTCTTTAACTAACCCTACCCCATACCTAATGCTAATTTAACTGTTACCTAACCCTACTCTTTAACTAACCCTACTCCATACCTAACGCTAATTTAACTGTTACCTACCCTACTCTTTAACTAACCCTACTCTTTACCTAACCCTACCCCATACCTAACGCTAATTTAACTGTTACCTAACCCTACTCTTTAACTAACCCTACCTCTACACCTAACCTAACCCTTATACTATTCCTTCACATAGTGGGAGCCGGATTATAATAGTCTTCCGTCTCATAGTGGGAGCTGGATTATAATAGTCTTCCGTCTCATAGTGGGAGCTGGATTATAATAGTCTTCCGTCTCATAGTGGGAGCTGGATTATAATAGTTTTACGTCTCAAGGTGGGAGCTGGATTATAATAGTTTTACGTCTCAAGGTGGGAGCTGGATTATAATAGTTTTACGTCTCAAGGTGGGAGCTGGATTATAATAGTCTTCCGTCTCATAGTGGGAGCTGGATTATAATATTCTTCTCATAGTGGGAGCTGGATTATAATAGTCTTCCGTCTCATAGTGGGAGCTGGATTATAATATTCTTCTCATAGTGGGAGCTGGATTATAATAGTCTTCCATTTCATGATGGGAGCTGGATTATAATAGTCTTCCGTCTCAAGGTGGGAGCTGGATTATAATAGTCTTCCGTCTCATAGTGGGAGCTGGATTATATAATAGTCTTCCGTCTCAAGGTGGGAGCTGGATTGTAATAGTATTCTTTCTCATAGTGGGAGCTGGATTATAATAGTATTCTGTCTCATAGTGGGAGCTGGATTATAATAGTATTCTGTCTCATAGTGGGAGCTGGATTATAATATTCAAGTGTTTTAAGAGGTTTGATTTGTGTTAGCAATAACATCTCATGAGAATGACATCATTCAAAGTAAAGGGGGAATTTAGCCACCTGATGGTGAAGTTTTGAATTGCAGCTCAGTCCCACAAATCTAATTTCCAGTTTGTGTGTGTATACTTGTGTTCTAACTGAGTCCATCTCTTATTCCAGGAGTGAGGAGGACATTGTAGCGGCAGCAGTTTCTTTGGGGACCAGCTCCACCTATTACAGCACGTCGGCACCAAAGGCTGAGCTTCTGATCAAGCTGAAAGACATGCAGGAGAGGGAGGGGCTAGAGGAGGAGCTGGAGGAGGAGTCAGCGGATGAGTTAGACCACGACCTGGCCAATAAAAAGGTACCAAGAGCCCTCTTTACTGTAATGCTCTCTGTAGCTAGACGTCTAACCCGAACTCTGTGTTCTACTATAACAGACATCTAACCCTAACTCTGGGTTCTACTATAACAGACATCTAACTCTGGGTTCTACTATAACAGACATCTAACTCTGGGTTCTACTATAACAGACATCTAACCCTGGGTTCTACTATAACAGACATCGAACTCTGGGTTCTACTATAACAGACATCTAACTCTGGGTTCTACTATAACAGACATCTAACTCTGGGTTCTACTATAACAGACATCTAACTCTGGGTTCTACTATAACAGACATCTAACTCTGGGTTCTACTATAACAGACATCTAACTCTGGGTTTTACTATAACAGACATCTAACCCTAACTCTGTGTTCTACTATAACAGACATCTAACCCTAACTCTGTGTTCTACTGTAACAGACATCAACCCTAACTCTGTGTTCTACTATTACAGACATCTAACCGTAACTCTGTGTTCTACTGTAACAGACCTCTGTAGCTAGACATCTAACCCTAACTATGTGTTCTACTATAACAGACATCTGACCCTAACTATGTGTTCTACTATAACAGACATCTAACCCTAACTCTGTGTTCTACTATTAACAGACATCTAACCCTAACTATGTGTTCTACTATAACAGACATTTAACTCTGTGTTCTACTGTAACAGACATCTAACCCTAACTCTGTGTTCTACTATAACAGACATCTAACCCTAACTCTGTGTTCTACTATAACAGACATCTAACCCTAACTCTGTGTTCTACTATTACAGACATCTAACCGTAACTCTGTGTTCTACTGTAACAGACCTCTGTAGCTAGACATCTAACCCTAACTATGTGTTCTACTATAACAGACATCTGACCCTAACTATGTGTTCTACTATAACAGACATCTAACCCTAACTCTGTGTTCTACTATAACAGACATCTAACTATGTGTTCTACTATAACAGACATCTAACCCTAACTATGTGTTCTACTATTACAGACATCTAACCCTAACTCTGTGTTCTACTATAACAGACATCTAACCCTAACTATGTTTTCTACTATAACAGACATCTAACCCTAACTCTGTGTTCTACTATAACAGACATCTAACCCTAACTCTGTGTTCTACTATTACAGACATCTAACCCTAACTCTGTGTTCTACTATAACTGACATCTAACCCTAACTCTGTGTTCTACTATTACAGACATCTAACCCTAACTCTGTGTTCTACTATAACAGACATCTAACCCTAACTCTGTGTTCTACTATAACAGACATCTAACTATGTGTTCTACTATAACAGACATCTAACCCTAACTATGTGTTCTACTATTACAGACATCTAACCCTAACTCTGTGTTCTACTATAACAGACATCTAACCCTAACTCTGTGTTCTACTATAACAGACATCTAACCCTAACTCTGTGTTCTACTATTACAGACATCTAACCCTAACTCTGTGTTCTACTATTACAGACATCTAACCCTAACTCTGTGTTCTACTATTACAGACATCTAACCCTAACTCAGTGTTCTACTATAACAGACATCTGATCCTAACTATGTGTTCTACTATAACAGACATTTAACTCTGTTCTACTATAACAGACATCTGACCCTAACTATGTGTTCTACTATAACAGACATCTAACCCTAACTTTGTGTTCTACTATTACAGACATCTCAAATCAAATTTATTTATATAGCCCTTCGTACATCAGCTGATATCTCAAAGTGCTGTACAGAAACCCAGCCTAAAACCCCAAACAGCAAGCAATGCAGGTGTAAAAGCACGTAACTCTGTGTTCTACTGTAACAGACCTCTGTAGCTAGACATCTAACCCTAACTCTGTGTTCTACTATAACAGACATCTAACCCCAACTCTGTGTTCTACTATAACAGACATCTAACCCTAACTCTGTGTTCTACTATAACAGACATCTAACCCTAACTCTGTGTTCTACTATAACAGACATCTAACCCTAACTCTGTGTTCTACTATAACAGACATCTAACCCTAATTCTGTGTTCAACTATAACAGACATCTAACCCTAACTCTGTTCTACTATTACAGACATCTAACCGTAACTCTGTTCTACTATAACAGACATCTAACCCTAACTCTGTGTTCTACTATAACAGACATCTAACCCTAACTATGTGTTCTACTATTACAGACATCTAACTATGTGTTCTACTATAACAGACATCTAACCCTAACTATGTGTTCTACTATTACAGACATCTAACTATGTGTTCTACTATAACAGACATCTAACCCTAACTATGTGTTCTACTATTACAGACATCTAACTATGTGTTCTACTATAACAGACATCTAACCCTAACTCTGTGTTCTACTATAACAGACATCTAACTATGTGTTCTACTATAACATACATCTAACCCTAACTATGTGTTCTACTATTACAGACATCTAACTATGTGTTCTACTATAACAGACATCTAACCCTAACTATGTGTTCTACTATTACAGACATCTAACTATGTGTTCTACTATAACAGACATCTAACCCTAACTCTGTGTTCTACTATAACAGACATCTAACCCTAACTCTGTGTTCTACTATTACAGACATCTAACCCTAACTCTGTGTTCTACTATAACAGACATCTAACCCTAACTATGTGTTCTACTATAACAGACATCTAACCCTAACTCTGTGTTCTACTATAACAGACATCTAACCCTAACTATGTGTTCTACTATTACAGACATCTAACTATGTGTTCTACTATAACAGACATCTAACCCTAACTCTGTGTTCTACTATTACAGACATCTAACCGTAACTCTGTGTTCTACTGTAACAGACCTCTGTAGCTAGACATCTAACCCTAACTCTGTGTTCTACTATAACAGACATCTAACCCTAACTATGTGTTCTACTATAACAGACATCTAACCCTAACTATGTGTTCTACTATAACAGACATCTGACCCTAACTCTGTGTTCTACTATAACAGACATCTAACCCTAACTCTGTGTTCTACTATTACAGACATCTAACCCTAACTCTGTGTTCTACTATAACAGACATCTAACCCTAACTCTGTGTTCTACTATAACAGACATCTAACCCTAACTCTGTGTTCTACTATAACAGACATCTAACTATGTGTTCTACTATAACAGACATCTAACTATGTGTTCTACTATAACAGACATCTAACCCTAACTCTGTGTTCTACTATAACAGACATCTAACCCTAACTCTGTGTTCTACTATAACAGACATCTAACCCTAACTCTGTGTTCTACTATAACAGACATCTAACTCTGGGTTCTACTATAACAGACCTCTGTAACTGCTGCACTCATTTACAGTTGGGCAGGGAACATTTGGTGAATCATGGTTTGTTTACCTAAGACCACAAACATGCCACTATTGACCAGCATTGATCATAAACTGAGAATGAAAAGTAGGTCTTGTCCTTGGTTCAGTTCAGAGCTATCTGAAGTCATACACAACAGAGATGCTGCCTGGGCCAAAGCTAGATTCACAGACTCGGCCCCAGACTGGCAGTCTTTCAGGTGATTTGAGAAATCTGTGTGTAAAACTAGTTAAAAAAGCAAAATCAGATGATTATGTAAATACCCTATTTGAATGTACAGGGAACCCAGCTACATTTTGGAAAGCTGTTAGGTCACTGAAGGGTTATGTCTCCTCTTCTCTCCCCCAAGAAATTAATTTAGATTCTGGCCCTACTTCTAATGGATATCATTAATGCATGTAATCACCATTTGATCTCTGCAGGCTTTATATTTGAATGTATTTCAAAGCCAGCTCTTGAAAAGAGTAGTTTGGATGTTGATGGTGAAAATCTATTGAATGATTATTTTATTTTTATTTTCTGAAATTCACTGATGAAGAAGTTCAGGGATACTTTGTTAACATTAGACAACATCAAATCCCCAGGGGCTGATCTTCTAGAGCCTGGTCTGCTGAAGTGTGCAGCTCCCCTTATTACTGGCTCAGTGGCCCACATTTTAATTTAACATAGTTACCAGGAAGTATTCCAAAAGCATGGACATCTGCATATGAGCTGTCACTCTATTAGGGTGGGGATTCCAATGATGTAGACATCTATCACTCCATTAGGGTGGGGATTCCAATGATGTAGACATCTATCACTCTATTAGGGTGGGGATACAAATGATCTGGACATCTATCACTCTATTAGGGTGGGGATACAAATGACCTGGACATCTATCACTCCATTAGGGTGGGGATATAAATGACCTGGACATCTATCACTCCATTAGGGTGGGGATACATCTATCACTCTATTAGGGTGGGGATACAAATGATCTGGACATCTATCACTCTATTAGGGTGGGGATACAAATGACCTGGACATCTATCACTCCATTAGGGTGGGGATACAAATGATGTAGACATCTATCACTCCATTAGGGTGGGGATACAAATGATCTGGACATCTATCACTCTATTAGGGTGGGGATACAAATGACCTGGACATCTATCACTCCATTAGGGTGGGGATACATCTATCACTCCATTAGGGTGGGGATATAAATGACCTGGACATCGATCACTCCATTAGGGTGGGGATACAAATGATGTAGACATCTATCACTCTATTAGGGTGGGGATATAAATGACCTGGACATCTATCACTCCATTAGGGTGGGGATACAAATGATGTAGACATCTATCACTCCATTAGGGTGGGGATACAAATGATGTAGACATCTATCACTCCATTAGGGTGGGGATACAAATGACCTGGACATCTATCACTCCATTAGGGTGGGGATACATCTATCACTCCATTAGGGTGGGGATATAAATGACCTGGACATCGATCACTCCATTAGGGTGGGGATACAAATGATGTAGACATCTATCACTCTATTAGGGTGGGGATACAAATGACCTGGACATCGATCACTCCATTAGGGTGGGGATACAAATGATGTAGACATCTATCACTCTATTAGGGTGGGGATACAAATGATCTGGACATCTATCACTCTATTAGGGTGGGGATATAAATGACCTGGACATCTATCACTCCATTAGGGTGGGGATACAAATGATGTAGACATCTATCACTCCATTAGGGTGGGGATACAAATGATGTAGACATCTATCACTCCATTAGGGTGGGGATACAAATGACCTGGACATCTATCACTCCATTAGGGTGGGGATACATCTATCACTCCATTAGGGTGGGGATATAAATGACCTGGACATCGATCACTCCATTAGGGTGGGGATACAAATGATGTAGACATCTATCACTCTATTAGGGTGGGGATACAAATGACCTGGACATCTATCACTCCATTAGGGTGGGGATATAAATGACCTGGACATCGATCACTCCATTAGGGTGGGGATACAAATGACCTGGACATCTATCACTCTATTAGGGTGGGGATACAAATGACCTGGACATCTATCACTCCATTAGGGTGGGGATACATCTATCACTCCATTAGGGTGGGGATACATCTATCACTCCATTAGGGTGGGGATACAAATGACCTGGACATCTATCACTCTATTAGGGTGGGGATACAAATGACCTGGACATCTATCACTCCATTAGGGTGGGGATACATCTATCACTCTATTAGGGTGGGGATATAAATGACCTGGACATCTATCACTCCATTAGGGTGGGGATATAAATGACCTGGACATCGATCACTCCATTAGGGTGGGGATACAAATGACCTGGACATCTATCACTCTATTAGGGTGGGGATACAAATGATGTAGACATCTATCACTCTATTAGGGTGGGGATACATCTATCACTCCATTAGGGTGGGGATACAAATGATGTAGACATCGATCACTCTATTAGGGTGGGGATACAAATGATGTAGACATCGATCACTCTATTAGGGTGGGGATATAAATGACCTGGACATCGATCACTCCATTTCAAGACTACCTTGTTAAGGTTCTTGAATCCTTGGTTAATGTACAACTTTTTTCCTTTCCATGGCAAGTTTGTGGGCAAGGAATAATTAACTACATCATCTCCACCCCTCAACCAGTATTCTACAAGAGCACAGACACAAGGGACAACAGACACCGGTCTCTACATTACAGATGAGCTGTAGGCAGTCATCAATGACCTTGGACCACAGAAGGTATTTGCACTGGTGACAGACAATGCTGCAAACATGAAGAATGCTTGGTCTAAAGTGGAGGAGTCCAACCCTCACATTACATCCATTGGCTGTGCTGCTCATGCATTGAATCTGCTCCTCAAGGACATCATGGCACTGAAAACAATGGATACACTCTACAAGAGAGCCAAGGAAATGGTTAGGTATGAGAAGGCTCATCAAGTTATAGCAGCAATCTACCTCACCAAGCAAAGTGAGAAGAATAAGAGCACCACATTGAAGCCGCCCAGCAACACCCGTTGGGGTGGTGTTGTCATCATGTTTGACAGTCTCCTGGAGGGGAAGGAGTCTCTCCGAGAAATGGCCATATCACAGTCTGCCGATATGGACAGCCCCATCAAGAGGATCCTCCTAGATGATGTATTTTGGAGAGAGTGGTAAGCAGCCTGAAACTCCTGAAACCTACAGCATTAGCCATTGCACGGATTGAGGGAGACAATGCTATCCTGTCTGATGTTCAGACTCTGCTTGCAGATGTGAGATAATAAATCCGTACTGCCCTGCCCACTTCACTGTTGCTCCAAGCAGAGGAAACTGCAGTTCTGAAATGCATCAAAACGCGTGAAGACTTCTGCCTAAAGCTCATACACGCCACAGCGTACATGTTGGACCCCAAGTATGCTGGCAAGAGCATCCTGTCTGGTGCAGAGATTGACAAGGCCTATGGTGTCATCACTACCGTGTTTCCCCACCTTGGCCTGGAAGAGGGCAAGGTTCTTGGCAGTCTGGCGAAGTACACTTCCAAGCAAGGGCTTTGGGATGGAGATGCAACATGGCAATCGTGCCAACATATCTCATCAGCCACCTGGTGGAAGGGACTTTGTGGATCTGAGGCTCTTTCCCCTGTTGCCTCCATCATCCTCCAAATCCCACCAACATCAGCCGCCTCAGAGCGCAACTGGTCCTTGTTTGGGAACACACACCAAAGCATGCAACAGGCTGACCAATACAAGGGTTGAAACATTGCTGGCCATCCGGGCAAATTTGAGGCTTTTTGAGCCTGACAATGACCCATCCTCAAGAAGGTTGGAAAGTGACAGTGAAGATGAGGCTCATCATTGTAGTCTGTATAAAATATGGGCTGGACTTCACTGTCTGTAAGAAGAGCTGCCTTCTCTTTTATTTATTTACAAAGCAATCTGACAAACTCCCTCCATGTGTAACATCATTCATTAAGATAAGAATCATAAGTTACCAAACCTGTTCTCAGGAATGGATAACACTAGAGATCCCTTCAGTCTATTCCACAGAGGGGCATATCTGCACACTGCACTTAGATGTGCTGGTGCCACTCAGGCAGTTAACATTATTGATTGAGGACCTCTATGTAGTTGAATGTGATTGATTGAGGACCTCTATGTAGTTGAATGTGATTGATTGAGGACCTCTATGTAGTTGAATGTGATTGATTGAGGACCTCTATGTAGTTGAATGTGATTGATTGAGGACCTCTATGTAGTTGAATGTGATTGATTGAGGACCTCTATGTAGTTGAATGTGATTGATTGAGGACCTCTATGTAGTTGAATGTGATTGATTGAGGACCTCTATGTAGTTGAATGTGATTGATTGAGGACCTCTATGTAGTTGAATGTGATTGATTGAGGACCTCTATGTAGTTGAATGTGATTGATTGAGGACCTCTATGTAGTTGAATGTGATTGATTGAGGACCTCTATGTAGTTGAATGTGATTGATTGAGGACCTCTATGTAGTTGAATGTGATTGATTGAGGACCTCTATGTAGTTGAATGTGATTGATTGAGGACCTCTATGATTAGTTGAATGTGATTGATTGAGGACCTCTATGTAGTTGAATGTGATTGATTGAGGACCTCTATGTAGTTGAATGTGATTGATTGAGGACCTCTATGTAGTTGAATGTGATTGATTGAGGACCTCTATGTAGTTAAATGTGATTGATTGAGGACCTCTATGTAGTTGAATGTGATTGATTGAGGACCTCTATGTAGTTGAATGTGATTGATTGAGGACCTCTATGTAGTTGAATGTGATTGATTGAGGACCTCTATGTAGTTGAATGTGATTGATTGTTTTGTATTAACTTTATTTTGGTTTGTATTGTTTTATGATTCTTTATATTGTATTGTATACAGGAATATCTTTTAAAATAGATCTCAATGTGACTCCCTGTTTAAATACAGGTTCAATCCAATTAAATAGTATAGTGGTTCTGAATGAGATTAGAGATTATTTCACCCTTGACTGCCACTTTGTCCCTAACCATTCTCTGATTCTGACCTCTAACCCTCCTCCTAGGAGCTCATGGACTCTCAGCAGGAAGCTGCAGGTGCTGCGTGAGGTCAGGATCCTAAACTCTGACCTCTAACCCTTTCCCTCTCGTCCTGCAGCAGGAGCTGGTGGACTCTCTCAGCAGGAAGCTGCAGGTGCTGCGTGAGGCCAGGGAGAGTCTTCAGGAGGATGTCCGTGATAACAACGCCCTAGGAGAGGAGGTGGAGGCCACGGTGCAGCAGGTCTGTATGCCAAACCAGCTGGACAAGTTCAGGATGTTCATAGGAGACCTGGACAAAGTGGTCAGCCTGCTGCTGTCCCTGTCCGGACGCCTGGCCAGAGTGGAGAACGCCCTCAACAGCCTGGAGGATGGTACATCACCTGAGGAGAGGGTGAGTTAGAGTTGGGGAGAGAAGAGGAGAGGGTGGGTTAGAGCTGGGGAGGAGAGAGATGAGGGGGAGGAAATTATGAGTTAGAGTTGGGGAGAGAAGAGGAGAGGGTGGGTTAGAGCTGGGGAGGAGAGAGATGAGGGGGAGGAAATTATGAGTTAGAGTTGAGAGGAGAGGTGGGTTAGAGTTGGGGAAGAGAGAGGGTGGGTTAGAGTTGGTGAGGGTGGGTTAAGAGTTGGGGAGAGGGTGGGTTAGAGTTGGGGAAAGGGTGGGTTAGAGTTGGGGAAAGGGTGGGTTAGAGTTGGGGAGAGGGTGGGTTAGAGTTGGGGAGAGGGTGGGTTAGAGTTGGGGAGAGGGTGGGTTAGAGTTGGGGAGAGGGTGGGTTAGAGTTGGGGAGAGGGTGGGTTAGAGTTGGGGAGAGGGTGGGTTAGAGTTGGGGAGAGGGTGGGTTAGAGTTGGGGAGAGGGTGGGTTAGAGCTGGGGAGGGAGAGGGTGAGTTAGAGCTGGACAGGGTGGGTTAGAGCTGGAGCATGTGGGTTAGAGTTGGGGAGAGGGTGGGTTAGAGTTGGGGAGAGGAGAGGATGGGTTAGAGCTGGGGAGGGGAGAGGGTGGGTTAGAGCTGGGGAGGGGAGAGGGTGGGTTAGAGCTGGGGAGAGGAGAGGATGGGTTAGAGCTGGGGAGGGGAGAGGGTGGGTTAGAGCTGGGGAGGGGAGAGGATGGGTTAGAGCTGGGGAGGGAGAGGGTGGGTTAGAGCTGGGGAGGGTGGGTTAGAGCTAGAGCATGTGGGTTAGAGTTGGGGAGAAGGTGGGTTAGAGTTGGGGAGGGGAGAGGATGGGTTAGAGCTGGGGAGGGGAGAGGGTGGGTTAGAGCTGGGGAGGGTGGGTTAGAGCTGGGGAGGGTGGGTTAGAGCTGGGGAGGGTGGGTTAGAGCTGGGGAGGGAAGGGGGTTAGAGCTGGGGAGGGGAGAGGGTGGGTTAGAGCTGGGGAGGGTGGGTTAGAGCTGGGGAGGGAAGGGGGTTAGAGCTGGGGAGGGAGAGGGTGGGTTAGAGCTGGGGAGAGGAGAGGGTGGGTTAGAGCTGGAGAGGGTGGGTTAGAGCTGGGGAGGGTGGGTTAGAGCTGGGGAGGGTGGGTTAGAGCTGGGGAGGGTGGGTTAGAGCTGGGGAGGGTGGGTTAGAGCTGGGGAGGGTGGGTTGGGGAGGGGAGAGGGTGGGTTGGGGAGGGGAGAGGGTGGGTTAGAGTTGGGGAGGGGAGAAGGTGGGTTAGAGTTGGGGAGGGGAGAGGATGGGTTAGAGCTGGGGGAGGGGAGAGGGTGGGTTAGAGCTGGGGAGGGTGGGTTAGAGCTGGGGAGGGTGGGTTAGAGCTGGGGAGGGTGGGTTAGAGCTGGGGAGGGAAGGGGGTTAGAGCTGGGGAGGGGAGAGGGTGGGTTAGAGCTGGGGAGGGTGGGTTAGAGCTGGGGAGGGAAGGGGGTTAGAGCTGGGGAGGGGAGAGGGTGGGTTAGAGCTGGGGAGAGGAGAGGGTGGGTTAGAGCTGGAGAGGGTGGGTTAGAGCTGGGGAGGGTGGGTTAGAGCTGGGGAGGGTGGGTTAGAGCTGGGGAGGGTGGGTTAGAGCTGGGGAGGGTGGGTTGGGGAGGGGAGAGGGTGGGTTGGGGAGGGGAGAGGGTGGGTTAGAGTTGGGGAGGGGAGAGGGTGGGTTAGAGTCGGGGAGGGGAGAGGGTGGGTTAGAGCTGGTTGAGATCAGGGCTCTGTGCAGGCCATTCAAGTTCTTCCACACCAATCTCGACAAACTATTTCTGTACGGACCAGGCTTCCTGCGCGGGGGCATTGTCATGCTGAAACAGGAAATGGCTTTCCCCAAACTGTTGCCACGAAGTTGGAAGCACAGAATCGTCTAGAATGTACTTGTATGCTGTAGCTTTAACCTCTAGCGTCAAGCAATCCCGTATCCGGGAGCGTAATCATAGCCTCAAGCTCATTACCATAACGCAACGTTTCCTATTCATGAAAATCGCAAATGAAATGAAATAAATATATTGAAACACAAGCTTAGCCTTTTGTTAACAACACTGTCATCTCAGATTTTCAAAATATGCTTTAACCAAAGCTACACAAGCATTTGTGTAAGAGTATTGATAGCATAGCATTAAGCCTAGCATTCAGCAGGCAACATTTCACAAAAACAAGAAAGCATTCAAATAAAATAATTTACCTTTGAAGACCTTCGGATGTTTTCAATGACGAGACTCTCAGTTAGATAGCAAATGTTAATTTTTTCCAAAAATATTATTTGTGTGAGAGAAATAGCTCCGTTTTGTTCATCACATTTGGCTAAGAAAAAAAAACGAAAATGCAGTCAACACAACGCCAAACTTTTTTCCAAATTAGCTCCATAATATCGACAGAAACATGGCAAACGTTGTTTAGAATCAATCCTCAAGGTGTTTTTCACAATTCTATTCGATGAAAATCATTCCTGGCAGTCGGTTTCTCATCCGAGGCAAACTGAAAAATACTGCAGCTGGAGATGACGCAATAATTGCGACGGAGGACACCAAGCGACCACCTGGTAGATGTAGTGTCTTATGGTCAATCTTCCAATGATATGCCTACAAATACGCCACAATGCTGCAGACACCTTGGGGAAAACGTGGAAAGGGTAAGCTGACTCCTAGCTCCTCCACAGCCTTATAAGGAGTCATTGCCATGAGGCGGTTTTAAAAAATGCGGCACTTCCTGATTGTATTTTTATCTGGGTTTTTTCTGTAACATCAGTTCTGTGGCACTCACAGACAATATCTTTGCAGTTTTGGAAACGTCAGTGTTTTCTTTCCAAAGCTGTCAATTATATGCATAGTTGAGCATCTTTTCGTGACAAAATATCTTGTTTAAAACAGGAACGTTTTTCACCCAAAATGTAAAATAGCGCCCCCTATATCCAAGAATTTATGATTTCCCTTCACTGGAACTAAGGGGCCTAGCCCGAACCATGAAAAACAGCCCCAGACCTTTATTCCTCCTTCACCAAACTTTACAGTTGGCACTATGCATTGGGGCAGGTAGCGTTCTCCTGGCATCCGCCAAACCCAGATTAGTCCGTCGGACTGCCAGATGGTGAAGCGTGATTCATCGCTCCAGAGTCCAATGACAGTGAGCTTTACACCACTCCAGCCGTCGCTTGGCAACGCACATGGTGATCTTAGTGTGCTGCTGCTGCTCGGCGATGGAAACCCATTTCATGAAGCTCCCGACGAACAGTTATTGTGCTGACATTGCTTCCAGAGGCTGTTTGGAACTCAATAGTGAGTGTTGCAACTGAGGACAGACGATTTTTACGTGCTACACGCTTCAGCACTCAGCAGTCCCGGTCTGTGAGCTTGTGTGGCCTACCACTTCGCGGCTGAGCTGTTGTTGCTGCTAGACATTTCTACTTCACAATAACAGCCCTTACAGTTGTCTGGAGCAGTTCTAGCAGGGCGGAAATTTGACGAATTGACTTGTTGGAAAGTCACTGAGTGCCCCGTTGAAAGTCACTGATCTCTTCAGTAAGACCATTCTACTGCCAATGTTTGTCTATGGAGAAGAAATAGCTGTGTGCCCGATTTGATATACTTGTCAGCAATGGGTGAGGCTGAAATAACTGAATCCACTAATTTGAAGGGGTGTCCATATACTTTTGTATATATAGTGTACATGTTATCTCCCCTCCCAGCTTTACTTCATGAGCAGATACAGTGGGGCAAAAAAGTATTTAGTCAGCCACCAATTGTGCAAATTCTCCCACTTAAAAAGATGAGAGAGGCCTGTAATTTTCATCATAGGTACACTTCAACTATGACAAACAAAATTAGAAAAAAAATCCAGAAAATCACATTGTAGGATATTTAATGAATTTATTTGCAAATTATGGTGGAAAATAAGTATTTGGTCAATCACAAAAGTTTATCGCAATACTTTGTTAAATATCCTTTGTTGGCAATGACAGAGGTCAAATGTTTTCTGTAAGTCTTCACAAGGTTTCCACACACTGTTGCTGGTATTTTGGCCCATTCCTCCATGCAGATTTCCTCTAGAGCAGTGATGTTTTGGGGCTGTTGCTGGGCAACACAGACTTTCATCTCCCTTCAAAGATTTTCTATGGGGTTGAGATCTGGAGACTGGCTAGGCCACTCCAGGACCTTGAAATGCTTCTTACGAAGCCACTCCTTCGTTGCCCGGGCGGTGTGTTTGGGATCATTGTCATGCTGAAAGACCCAGCCACGTTTCATCTTCAATGCCCTTGCTGATGGAAGGAGGTTTTCATTCAAAATCTCACGATACATGGCCCCATTCATTCTTTCCTTTACACGGATCAGTCGTCCTGGTCCCTTTGCAGAAAAACAGCCCCAAAGCATGATGTTTCCACCCCCATGCTTCACAGTAGGTATGGTGTTCTTTGGATGCAACTCGGCATTCTTTGTCCTCCAAACACGATGAGTTGAGTTTTTACCAAAAAAGTTATATTTTGGTTTCATCTGACCATATGACATTCTCCCAATCTTCTTCTGGATCATCCAAATGCTCTCTAGCTAACTTTAGACGGGCCTGGACATGTACTGGCTTAAGCAGGGGGACACGTCTGGCACTGCAGGATTTGAGTCCCTGGCGGCATAGTGTGTTAATGATGGTAGGCTTTGTTACTTTGGTCCCAGCTCTCTGCAGGTCATTCACTAGGTCCCCCCGTGTGGTTCTGGGATTTTTGCTCACCGTTCTTGTGATCATTTTGACCCCACGGGGTGAGATCTTGCGTGGAGCCCCAGATCGAGGGAGATTATCAGTGGTCTTGTATGTCTTCCATTTCCTAATAATTGCTCCCACAGTTGATTTCTTCATACCAAGCTGCTTACCTATTGCAGATTCAGTCTTCCCAGCCTGGTGCAGGTCTACAATTTTGTTTCTGGTGTCCTTTGACAGCTCTTTGGTCTTGGCCATAGTGGAGTTTGGAGTGTGACTGAGGTTGTGGACAGGTGTCTTTTATACTGATAACAATTTCAAACAGGTGCCATTAATACAGGTAACGAGTGGAGGACAGAGGATGCTCTTAAAGAAGAAGTTACAGGTCTGTGAGAGCCAGAAATATTGCTTGTTTGTAGGTGACCAAATACTTATTTTCCACCATAATTTGAAAATAAATTCATTAAAAATCCTACAATGTGGTTGTCTAGATTTGTTTTTTTCTCATTTTGTCTGTCATAGTTGAAGTGTACCTATGATGAAAATTACAGGCCTCATCTTTTTAAGTGGAAGAATTTGCACAATTGGTGCCTGACAAAATATTTTTTTGCCCCACTGTACATGTTATCTCCCCTCCCAGCTCTACGTCATTAATAGATACATGTTATCTCCCCTCTCAGCTCTACTTCATTAACAGATACATGTTATCTCCCCTCTCAGCTCTACTTCATTAATAGATACATGTTATCTCCCCTCTCAGCTCTACTTCATTAATAGATACATGTTATCTCCCCTCTCAGCTCTACTTCATTAATAGATACATGTTATCTCCCCTCTCAGCTCTACTTCATTAATAGATACATGTTATCTCCCCTCTCAGCTCTACTTCATTAACAGATACATGTTATCTCCCCTCTCAGCTCTACCTCATTAACAGATGCATGTTATCTCCCCTCTCAGCTCTACGTCATTAATAGATACATGTTATCTCCCCTCTCAGCTCTACTTCATTAACAGATACATGTTATCTCCCCTCTCAGCTCTACTTCATTAATAGATACATGTTATCTCCCCTCTCAGCTCTACTTCATTAATAGATACATGTTATCTCCCCTCTCAGCTCTACTTCATTAATAGATACATGTTATCTCCCCTCTCAGCTCTACTTCATTAATAGATACATGTTATCTCCCCTCTCAGCTCTACTTCATTAACAGATACATGTTATCTCCCCTCTCAGCTCTACCTCATTAACAGATGCATGTTATCTCCCCTCTCAGCTCTACTTCATTAATAGATACATGTTATCTCCCCTCTCAGCTCTACTTCATTAATAGATACATGTTATCTCCCCTCCCAGCTCTACTTCATTAACAGATACATGTTATCTCCCCTCTCAGCTCTACGTCATTAACAGATACATGTTATCTCCTCTCCCAGCTCTACTTCATTAATAGATACATGTTATTTCCCCTCCCTTCCACAGAGAACCCTGACAGACAAGAGGAAGCTGTTGATCCAGCAGCATGAGGATGCCAAGGAGCTGAAGGAGAACCTGGACCGCCGGGAGAGAGTGGTCTACAACATCCTGGCTTCCTACCTCCCAGAGGAGAGCCTGACCGACTACCAACACTTTGTCAAGATGAAGTCTGCCCTCATTATTGAGCAGCGCAAACTAGAGGACAAGATTAAACTGGGAGAGGAGCAGCTCAAGTGTCTGATGGACAGCCTGCCGCTAGAGCAGAGGATGAGCCTGTAACCCCTGACCCCTGGATCAGAGAATGGCTCCAAACGCACATGACTTCTCAAACTGTGTATGATGGACCTGACCACTCTGGCCTCACTGCAGTGGAACCCAATGGCCACTAAGGGGCAGCAGAGAGGAGCAGCAGTACCCCACTAGATGGCAGCAAAGAACAGAGCTCCAGACTGTAGGGGTTGTAATGTTTAGTTGACGTTTCCTCCTCAGTATCTCAACACTGATCTGAGTCTAATGGAGCCCCACCAGAACGTGTGTGTGTGTGTGTGTGTGTGTGTGTGTGTGTGTGTGTGTGTGTGTGTGTGTGTGTGTGTGTGTGTGTGTGTGTGTGTGTGTGTGTGTGTGTGTGTGTGTGTGTGTGTGTGTGTGTGTGTGTGTGTGTGTGTGTACACACACACTAAAGGTAAATAAATAAACAAATAATAATAAAAATAAAACCCAACATGAAACAATTTCTTGATGTTACTGAGTTACAATTCATATAAGGAAATCAGTCAATTGAAATAAATTCATTACGTCAGAATCTATGGATTTCACATGACTGGGCACAGCCAAGGTTGGGCATGGGAGGGCATAGGCACACCCACTGGGGAGCCAGGCCTAGCCAATCTTAATTAGTTTTTCTCCACAAAAGGGCTTTATTACAGGCAGAAATACTCTTCAGTTTCATCAGCTGTCCAGGTGGCTGGTCTCGGACAATCCCGCAGGTGAAGAAGCTGGATGTGGAGGTCCTAAACTGGCCGTGGTCTGCGGTTGTGAGGCCTGTTGGACGCACTGTCAAATTCTGTAAATCGACAGCAGTATGGTAGAGAAATGAATAGTAAATTCTCTGGCAACAGCTCTGGTGGACATTCCTGCAGTCAGCAGGCCAATTGCACAATCCCTCAAAACTTGAGACATCTGTGGCATGGTGTTGTGTGACAAAACTGCAGATTTAGAGTGGCCTTTTTAATGTCCCCAGCACAAGGTGCACCTGTGTAATGATCATGCTGTTTAATCAGCTTCTTGATATTCCACACCTGTCAGGTGGATGGATTATCTTGACAAAGGAGAAATGTTCACTAACAGGGATGTAAACAAATTTGTGCACAAAATTGGAGAGAAGCTTTTTGTGCGTTTTGAACATTTCTGGGATATTTTATTTAAGCTCTTGAACACGGGATCAACACTTTACATGTTGCGTTTATATTTTTGCTCATATATATATATTCGGTGCATTTGGGCGGTGCACAATTGGCCCAGCATCGTTTGGCCGGGCTAGGCCGTCATTGTAATTAATTTGAAGGTTTAAATTAAAAATACAAAATAAAAATTCCGAATGTGTTCAGACCGCTTGACTTTTTCCACATGTTGTTATGTTACAACCTTATTCTAAAATGTATTAAATTGTTTTTTCACTTCCTCAATCTACACACAATACCCCATAATGACAAAGTGAAAACTTATTTTTGAAAATTTTGCAAATGTATTTAAAAAAAAGTACTGAAATATCACATTTCCGTAAGTATTCAGACCTTTTACTTACTACTATCAAATCAAATGTTATTTGTCACATACACATGGTTAGCAGATGTTAATGAGAGTGTAGCGAAATGCTTTTTACTGAGGAGTGGCTTCTTTCTGGCCATTCTACCATAAAGGCCTGATTGGTGGAGTGCTGCAGAGATGGTTGTACTACTGTAAGGTTTTCCCCTTCCCACAGAGGAACTCTGGAGCTCTGTCCGAGTGACCATTGGGTTCTTGGTCACCTTCCTGACCAAGGCCCTTCTCCCCCGATTGCTCAGTTTGGCCAGACGGCCAGCTCTAGGAAGAGTCTTGTTGGTTCCAAACCTCTTCCATTTAGAATGATGGAGGCCACTGTGTCCTTGGGAACCTTCAATGCTACAGATGTGTTTTGGTACCCTTCCCCCGATCTGTGTCACGACACAATCCTGTCTCGGAGCTTAACGGACAATTCTTTCGACCTCATGGCTTGGTTTTTGCTCTGACATGCACTGTCAACTGTGGGACCTTATATAGACAGATGTCTGCCTTTCCAATCAAGTTGTAGAAACATCTCAAAGGGATGATCAATGGAAACAGGATGCACCTGAGCTCAATTGTGCGTCTCATAGCGAAGGGTCTAAATATTTTGTTTTTTATTTTTTTATAAATTAGCAAACATTTCTAAACACCTGTTTTTGCTTTGTCGTTATGGGGTATTGTGTGTAGATTGAAGATTTTGTTTTATTTAATCCATTTTAGAATTAGGCTGTAATTTAACAAATTGTGGAAAAGGGGAGGGGCCTGAATACTATCCGAATGCAGTACCAGTCAAAAGTTTGGACATATCTACTCATTCCTCGTTTCTTTATTTTTACTATTTTCTACATTGTAGAATAATAGTGAAGACATCAAAACTATGAAATAACTCATGGAATTATGTAACAACCAAAAAAGTGCTTAAAAATCTAAATATATTTTATATTTGAGGTTCCTCAAAATAGCCACCCTTTGCCTTGATGAGGCTTTGCACACTCATGGCATTCTCTCAACCAGCTTCATGAGGTAGTCACCTGGAATGCATTTCAATTAACAGGTGTGCCTTGTTAATTTGTGGAATTTCTTTCCTTCTTTAATGTGTTTTGAGCCAATCAGTTGTGTTGTGACAAGGTAGGGGTGGTATACAAGGTAGGGGTGTTATACAGGAGATAGCCCTATCTGGTAAAACACCAAGTCCATATTATGGCAAGAACAGCTCAAATAAGTAAAGAAATGACAGTCCACCATTACTTTAAGACATGGTCAGTCCATCTGTAAAATTAAGATCTTTGAAAGTTTCTTGAAGTGCAGTCGCAAAAACCATAATGCGCTGTGATAAAACATGAAGATAATACATTTATTAGAGTTACCAGCCTCAGAAATTGCAGCCCAAATAAATGCTTCACAGAGTTCAAGTAACAGACACATCTTAACATCAACTGTTCAGAGGAGACTGCGTGAATCAGGTTTTCATGGTTGAATTGCTGCAAAGAAACCACTACTTAAGGACACCAATAAGAAGAGACTTGTTTGGGCCAAGAAACACGAGCAATGCACATTAGACCAGTGAAAATCTGTCCTTTGGTCTGATGTGTTCTAATTTGAGATTGTTGGTTCCAACCACTGTGTCATTGTGAGAAGCAGAGTAGGTGAATGGATGATCTCTGCATGTGTGGTTCCCACCGTGAAGCCTGGAGGAGGAGGTGTGACGGTGTGGGGGTGTTTTGCTGATGACACTGCCTTTAAGTTACTTAGAATTCAAGGCACACTTAACCAGCATGGCTAACACAGCATTCTGCAGCGATACGCCATCCCATCTGGTTTGTGCTTAGTGGGACTATAATTTGTTTTTCAACAGGACAATGACCCAACACACCTCCAGGCTGTGTAAGAGCTATTTGACCAAGAAGGAGAATGATGGAGTGCTGCATCAGATGACTTGGCTTCTACAATCACCCGACCTCAACCCAATTGAGATGGTTTGGGAAGAGTTGGACCGCAGAGTGAAGGAAAAGCATCCAACAAGTGCTCAGCATATGTGGGAACTCCTTCAAGACTGTTGGAAAAGCATTCCAGCTGAAGCTGGTTGAGAGAATGCCAAGAGAGTATAAAGCTGTGATTTTATTTTATGTTTGATTTATTTCACATTTATTTAACCAGGTAGGCTAGTTGAGAACAAGTTCTCATTTACAACGGTGACCTGGCCAAGATAAAGTAAAGCAGTGTGACACAAACAACAGTTACACATGGAATAAACAAACATACAGTCAATAATACAATAGAATAAGTCTATACACAGTGTGTGCAAATGAGGTAGGATAATGGAGGTAAGGCAATAAATAGGCCATAGTGGTGAAATAATTACAATATAGCAATTAAACACTGGAGTGATGTGCAAGTAGAGATACTGTGGTGCAAAGGAGAAAAAACATTTTTTTTAATAACAATATGGGGATGAGGTAGTTGGATGGGCTATTTACAGTTGGGCTGTGTACAGGTGCAGGTGCATGTGAGCTGCTCTGACAGCTGATGCTTAAAGTTAGTGAGAGGGAGATATGGGTCTCCAGCTTCAGTGATTTTTGCAGTTCGTTCCAGTCATTGGCAGCAGAGAAGTGGAAGGAAAGGCGGCCAAAGAAGGTGTTGGCTTTGGGGATGACCAGTGAGATATACCTGCTGGAGCGCGTGCTGCTATGGTGACCAGTGAGCTGAGATAAGGCGGAACTTTACCTAGCAAAGACTTCTAGATGACCTAGAGCCAGTGGGTTTGGC